>NC_045030.1:152385784-152387918 GCF_008632895.1 Mastomys coucha
CCCTCCCTCCCTCCCTCCCCCTCTCTCTTTCTCCCTCCCCCCTCTCATTCTTGCTCTCCCTGTCTCTTTTTCATACACATGCATGCGTGCACACACACACACAGTGCAAACAACAAATACATAAAACCCTATGCAAAATTTACCAGTTTTTACTAGCCAGGGTTAGTTTTGCAACCAGTGATAAGCCCCAGCAAAACAAACTTCTTCTGGTCTACAATGAAGTAACTCAGGGCAACCAGACTAAATGGCCCAAATACTCATCAGAAGGCAAACATGTGTGTTTGCTACCAAGCCAAATAGAACCTTAGGAAATGAGGTTTAAATGAGGAAAATTTTGGAGGATCTTCAATAGTAAAAATGTAACTGTTTCTTTTATGGTTTAACTACAAATAATCCTTGAACACATTTTGACAACAGTGCTGTTAGGGATGCCAAGAAGCACCGAAGCTGGCCCTTACACTCTAAAGAAGACAAAGCCTTCCTCTGTGTATTCCTCTTTGGTCCTGACATTTGGTTCTAACATTTCTCTACCCCTCAGAGATGCTTCCTGCCCTTGTTCTCCTCTCCATAAGACTCTAAACAACTGGATCAAAGCTTAATCTCCCTGTTCTTCTGACAGGTGTTATGTTTGTCACTGAACTGAACAGAAATGGCTCTCCTCTTGCTTTTGACCTTTCTAATAAAATCTACCTTTTGGAGAAACTGCTTGCCTCTACAGTCCTTCCCCATTATCAAAAAGCCAGGAAAAATAAAGCTGTGGGTTTTATGTTTGTTGGTTGGTTGGCTGTCAGTTTTTGTTTTGGTGTTTGCTTGTTTTTAATTGAGACTGTGGTTTTGCTGTGTATCTCAGCTTGGCTTAGAACTTACTATATAGCCTTAGTTGACCTCAAACTTGTGATTCTTCTATATCAGCCATCCAAGTGCTAGAAATAGGTATATGGCTCTCTGCTTCACCTGCTTGCCTTGTGGGACTGAGCAACTGCTGGATCCTTGGACTTCCATTCACAGCTGCTGCCGACCATTGTTGGGAGTTGGACTACAGACTATACCTAGCTTCCCTGAATACAAACAGTCAAGCCAGGGAAAGTACTGTAAGGGACATCACCCATGCTGACAGATGCTTGGTTCAAGATGACATAAGTCGGATACCTGCAGCATTGAAAATGAACACAGGCAACATGTGCAGGAGACAGGAGAAAGAGTAGTCAAGGACCTGGGACCTTTCCTGGTGATAAGGAGGCGGATGAAGGCTCATCTCTGACCTGACCTGCCACAGGACAATACTATAACCAATAAAACTGAGCACAGACACTGCCCAGAACGGCATCCACAGGCTTGCTTCTAATGTACAGGGATCCACCTGCTGCTACCTCCTGAGTGTTGGGATTAAAGCATGTGTCATCAAATCCAGGTTTTGAAATAGGAATATTTTAAGAAACCCTTACAGTGTGTATTTCTGGCTTCTTTATTAAAAAAAATGACAGCTCCTTCCAGCCTCTCTGGGCTAGTGTACTGAGGGACCCTGGGCTCAAGTTCTGCAGCCAGTCCCACAAAACCCAGAGGAAGCTCCACTCCCAGGTGCTCTGACACTCTCAGGATCAGAGGTGTGGAGGACCCAACATCTGTCCCAACACCGGGAGTAACTGGGACCTGCAGGACCAGGCACACAGGAACTCTGCCAGCAGAGTGGCTCAGGTTCCTTCCGGCCTCTCTGGGCTGGTGTTCTGAGCAGACCTTGGGCACAAGCTCTGCAGCCAGTCCCACAACACCCAGAGGAAGCTGCTGCACTCCCAGGTGCTCTAACAAGCCCAGGCAGGGTCACAGGATCTCAGTATCACAGGATCACAGAGACAGCCTGACTCTGAGGAGTTCTGTACAACCAGGATCACAGGAAGGACTGACTTCAGTCAGAATTAGCAAGGGCAGGTAGCACCAGAGATAACCAGATGGTAGGGGGCAAGCATAAGAAAATAAACAACACAAACCAAGGTCACTTGCCATCATCAGAATCCAATTCTCCCACCATAGCAAGTCCTGGACACACTATCACACGAGAAATGCAAGACTCAGATTTAAAATCACTTATCATGATGATGATACAGGACCTTAAGAAAGACATAAATAGCACCCTCAA
>NC_045030.1:152387929-152390977 GCF_008632895.1 Mastomys coucha
TATTACAATGAAACCCAGTGTCTAAAAATTGTTCTTATTTTGGGCTTGTACCACAGTAAGAGCCAAGAATTTAAACTCTCCTAAATACAAAACAAACAAACAAACAGACTTTATATACTTATGTTCATTTAAGAAAATACTAGTAGTGATATATTATTTTGAAGCATACAGTTAATATGTTTGGAGTTATTTAATATTTATATTAAGAAAAATGTATTTTCACTATTGCTGTAGATGAGCATCTACATAAGACTGTTAAGTTGATTGTTGTTTTATATCAAACAACTTGTATAATACTCATTTTTATTGTTATAGTATTTTATAAATTTTAAAGAATATGACAAAAAAGATATTGTAAGTATTGAAGGGGGTATCTGGGAGGAGTGAAAGTACAAAAGGGAAACAAGAATGTGTTTTAATTCTATTTACTTAAAATATGTTCTTAAATGTTAACAAATTCAGATAAATTGAAATAATGTAACTTTTCTCATCATAATGCAATAAAAGCTTAAAAAAAAGAGAAAAAGAAATAGGTATATGTCACCACACCCAGCTAAATTTCACTTTGCTACCTACTTCCTTTTTATTTGAACAATTAGAGTGAAAAATAATAGGCATATTGAGGTGGGCCTTAATTTCAGCAGAGACTTCTTTCTTGCTTCTGTTACTACTGTGAGGAGACTAGGACATGGCTAAGCTAGTCATTCAAGGAGGATAAGAACTTTGTGAAGCAAATCTGAACTCAACCTACAACTGTAGCAGCTTCACTAAGCCCATCAAGGCCACTCTGTCCAGATGGCAGACATATGCATACTAAATGTTCTTTGTTTCTTAGACTTTGCAGTTATTTCCACAAATTGGTAATGGATAAAAAAAAATCTACTTAGTACAAATTACTTAAAAGCCGAACTCTGGGTTCCATTTGCTTGGGTTCAATGGCAAACTCTTTGAATCAAACTTGGATGAACTCAGCAAATTATTGACACTTTGTGCTTTTGTTTGCATATCCATAAAATGGGGGTAACATGTTAAGAGGATTAGATTTCTCAAAACATTCAAAAATACATGAAGCAATACCTGGCACACAGTATGCATCTAATAAATGTTTCCCAGCATTCTTTTATCTAACAACAAAGCTGGTGTTGTACAGAAATACAAAGTTGAGATTCAACTTGCAAACTGAGAATTCTGGCAGGAATTTTGATTGGGATTGTACTAAATCTGTAGATTAAGACATAGGACACTGTCATCTTAATATTTATATGTAATTTATTTATATTCATAAGACTGTTTCTCCATTTAATTAGATATTTTATCTGATCTTTCAACAATTTTTTTATACTTTAAACATTAAGATGTTATAGCTTTTGGTCAGAATTTTTAATTTTTAATTTTGATAGGGTATACTCTTTGCTATAGAGAAAGAGAAGAGCAAAAGTCTAAGATTCAAAAAGAGGGACTATCACTTAAGGTTTAAAATACTCTCTGCAACTGACAAAGAAGAAATCAGTTTTCTCCAATGAAGAGTAACTGGCTATATCAACCGCACCCCAGGGAGGCCTTATGCTCAGGAATAGATGGCCAGCACAAAATAAATGTCATGCTTTTTGTAGATTTTTTTCATTTCATTTTGCTTTGTTTTTGGTAGTTTTTTGGGTCTCGCTAGTCTCTTTCATGTTTGTTTTGTTTTTCATTGTGTTCTGTGGGATATTTTTGTGTTTCTCTTGTTTTTAGAATTTTTTTCTATTTTGTTTTAAAAGAGAAAAAGAATAAAATTAGGATAGATAGGGAGGTGGCAAAAATCTTTGAGGAATTGGGGACAGGAAAAACATGATCAAACTTTATTGTGTGAAAAAAAATTCTCAATAAAATTAGCAATTTAGTTGACTTTAAAAATAAGTGGTATGTTTGCATTGGCCAACTACTACTAGATATGGGGCCTTCCCTTAAGTGTGGTTAATATAAATGTAAGACTGCTTTGGAGAAACTATTTTTTCCTTTGAAGTCAGCTATTAGAATATATTATATGAAAATGGTTTTCAATAAAGATAAATACAGGGAACTGGCAAAAAAAAACTTTTAAAAAGGTATGCTATACTTTGAGAAAACTGAATGTGCAGGGTCACTTGCATAGATGGATACTTGAGTAATTCAAATGAAGCATCCTGTCTTATTCACCATTCTATTGCTGTGAGGTCACATCATGAACATGGCAACTCGTACAAAGGAATGCTTTTAATTGGGACTTACTTACAGTTTCAGAAGTTTAGTCCATTATCAGCTTGGCACCATGCAGGCAGACCAGGCAGTCATAGTACTGGAGAGGTTCTACATCTGGATTAGTAGGCAGCAGGAAGAGAGAGAGGAAGAGAGAGAGAGAGAGAGAGAGAGAGAGAGAGAGAGAGAGAGAGAGAGAGAGAGAGAGAGAGAGGGAGGGAGAGAGAGACTAGGTTTGGCTTGAGCTTTTGAAACCCTAAAGCTCAGCCCCAGTGATAAATTTTATCTAACAAGGTTATACCCCCTCCACAAAAGCCACAGGTCATAATCCTTTCAAATCCACTCCCTATGATCCTGTGGGGGTCATTTTGTTCAAATCACCACTCACCACTACAAAGGGGTCAAGGGAATCTGCCTTCCTACTTGTCTGTCTAGAGAAATAGAAAATTTAAAGACTCACAATGACCTTAAGGTCATTGTCTAGAACCATAGTTCTCAATTTGTCGGTTCCAATCCCTTTGGGGGATTGAATTACCCTTTCACAGGAGTCACGTAAGACCATTGGAAAACACAGATATTTACATTATGATTCATAACAGTAGCAAAATTATGAAGTAGTAACTAAAATGATTTTATGTTTAGGGTGAAAGACTAAATTTAGAAATTTGGAAAAAGCATATTAATGGAGATGCATTAATGTATACTGTATAACCTTTACTTAAAGAAGGTATAGGAAGTCTCTGTAACGAGCCAGGAATGTGGACTGGTCAGTTCCAGGAACTTGGTCACAGAGACCCCCTCCAGCTAGGGCCCAGAATAAGGAACAGGATA
>NC_045030.1:152392149-152402966 GCF_008632895.1 Mastomys coucha
TTCTTGTGTTCGGGGTCGAACCCCTCTGGCCTGCCAGGCTACGAGTTCGACCCCAGATCTGGCTTATCTCCAATAAACCTCATGTGATTGCAACAAGATCAGTCTCTCGTGAGTTATTGGGCGGTCGCATCATCCCAAGACTTGAGTGAGGTTCTCCCCAGTTCTGGGGGTCTTTCATTGGCTCACCACAACGTGAGTGTTGTACTATTAGGGAGGTTGAGAACCACTGTTCTAAAGGGGAAAAATCATTTACCATTAATTTTCTCCATGAAACTGCCAAAATCGACCCTAAGACTTTTTTGGGCTCCTGGTATTTCTGCTCTTTGATAAAAATTTTGAACTGTTCTGAGTCTATAAAAACAAAATAAAGTAAAAGCTGACTACCTCCCACTACATTTTCTGTAATAGAGTCCCCATGGCTTTAGAAGAAGGAAAAAATTACATTCTCAGTGGTGTTCTTTCCATTCAAGTGTCCCTAAGGGGGAAAGAAGTCACTCAGTGCTCATCTGGACCACCTTCTTCCTTATATGCACAAGAGTGCTATAGGGTCTGAGAGATGGCTCAGTGGGTATCTTAGTCACTGTTCTATTGTTGTGAAGAGATAACATGACCAAAGTAACTCTTATGAAGGAAAACATTCATTTGGAGCTGGCTTACATTTTCATCATGGTGGGAAACATGGCAGCAGGCAGGCATGGTACTGGAGAAGTAGCTAAGAACTACATCTGCAGGCAGCGGTGGGGGGAAACTGGACTTAGCAAGGGCTTTTGAAACCTCAAAGCCCACCCCCAGTGATACATTTCTTCCTACAAGGTCACACCTACTTCAACAAGGTTATACCTCCTAATCCTTCTAAACAGTTCTACTTCCTGGTGACCAGACATTCAAATATATAAACCTATGAGGTTGTATATTTGCAAAAATATTTCCTTGAAAAAATGTGTTCTGTAGAAATTCTGAAGCTGACTGGCTCTGCAAAAAAATTATTTTTGTACAGGGTCTTATTCAGGTTTTTATTCAAACCACCACAGTTGGTACTTAAAAGCCTAATAGCCTGAGTTTCATCAGTGACCTTCACTTGCATAACACAGCACAACTTCCTCCCACAATATACATACATATACATAAGAAAAAATGCTGCAGGGCAGAGATGCACTTATGTGGGTTAAAAGTCAGTATTTGCAAGCCAGACATAGTAGTGCACACATTTAATCCCAGCACTCAGGAGGTAGAGGCAGACAGATCTCTGAGTTCAAGGCCAGGTTGGTCTATGTGGTGAGTTCTAGGACAGCCAGATATACATAGAAAATCCCTGTCAAAAGAAAGAAAGAAAGAAAGAAAGAAAGAAAGAAAGAAAGAAAGAAAGAAAGAAAGAAGGAAGGAAAGAAGGAAAGAAGAAAGAAAGGTAATCAGTTGCAGCACAGCTGGCTGTATTTCAGACCCCTCTATGTCCAACATCACTAGTTGCAATGGCCTAGGCCCTCTCTCTAAGAAGAGGCAGTCCTATAAGATCAAAGATTTTGGCTGGACAGCATGCTTTTAATCCCAGCACTTAGGAGTCAGGGGTAAGTGGATCTCTGTGAGTTCAAGGTCAGCCTGATCTACATAGTGAGTTCCAGGATATCCATGACTATAGAGAGAGACCCTATATCAAAAAAAAAAGAAAGAAAGAGAGAAAGAAAGAAAGAAAGAAAGAAAGAAAGAAAGAAAGAAAGAAAGAGAAAGAAAGAAAGAGAGAAAGAGAGAAAGAAAGAAAGAAAGAAAGAAAGAAAGAAAGAAAGAAAGAAAGAAAGAAAGAAAGGAAGGAAGAAAGGAAGGAAGAAAAGAAAAGAAAAGAAAAGAAAAAAGAAAAAAAATTTGTAGAGTCAGTCAGCTTCAGAATTTCCATAGAACACAGGGTCTCAGGGAAACATCTCTGCAAAGATACAACCAACATGCCACATGGACACAGGTGGTGTATACATAGACTGCAAAACTTCAGGAGTATGATATTAGAATACAACAATCTTAGGTGTAAGGGCTCTCTGGTGGCTATAAGGATTCTGGCTAGGTGAATAGCCAGCTTTCAGTTCTCACCACTTGTCACAAGATCTCAATGTTCTCTGACTACAGAACTTGGTGACTGATACAATTTGCATGAAGGAAATCTAAGCCTCTTAGATATTGTCACATGAGAACCTTTATGACCTTAGCTGGCAAACCTGGTGGAGGTGAAGAGACACCATGACCAAGGCAACTCTTCTAAAGGACAACATTTAATTGGGGTTGGCTTACAATTTCAGATGTTCAGTCCATTATCATCAAGATGAGAAGCTTAGCAATGCTCAGGCAGGCATGGTACTGGAGGAGTCAAGAGATCTACATCTTGATTCTAAGGCATCCAGAAGAAAACTCTCTTCCACAAGCAGTCAGGAGGGAGCTCCATTCCACATTGGGCAGAGCCTGAGCATAGGAGCCTCAAAGCCCACCCCAACAGTGACAAACTTCCTCTAATATGGTTATATCTCCTCCAATAAGGCCACACCACCTAATATTTCCACATCACATGGCGCAAGCATATTTCATCCACCACAAAATCCATAAGCCACATAACATAGGCATGCTCAAATGCTTCTAGCCTCCTCAGTAAGGCCACCTCAAAACCCATGCTGATGGAAAGGCTCACTCAAGTTCCTCCTCCCATGGGGACTCTTAAGGGCCATAAAGTGGCCACAGTGCACCTCATAGACCTTGCACACTATCCTGTACACACTGGCACTAATTTCAACTACTGACTCACACTAAGACATTATCATTGTCAGGTAAAAGGGATAACCTGATGTTGAGCCAAGAGGAGTAGGGGTAGCTTTTGATTGGAGGCTAGGAACTAGTTCCTGTAGTACCCTATACCCAGGCCCAGTCCCCTGGGGCTGGATGTCATGGACAAGACCATAGAAACAAGCTGCAGACTCCATCACCTCCTTGGTCAGATTTATGCCTATGTAGTTCATAGTTTTTAATGGTGTTATTTATGATATTATTTTAATTTATAATTATTCATCGCTACAATAGTCTATTTTGATCTTGTATTGTGATATTGTGGTAAACTAACTTAATTGTTGCAGTAGCTTTTTGACATATTCTTTTGTATTTTCTACATAGATGATCATTTTATTTGTTCTTAAAGACAATTTTATTTCTTACTTTTTTCCATTTTCAGGCTTTTTATGTCTTTTCCTTGCCTTTTACAATAGCTAGTACTTCTAGTACAATGTCAAAATAGAAATGATCCAAACAAATATGCTTTCTTTATTCTTTAAATTTTTTTATTATTTGACAGTTTCATACATATTTATAACAAATTTTAGTCATTTTAATCCCTATTCCCCACTATTATCAGCACCAATCTCCTGCAATCTCCTGCTGAAACCCTTCTCAAAAAGTTTTCTTCCTATTTTCATGTTATCTTTTTGCATATGAACCACCAAGTTTAGTCTCTTGCCCAAGCATGGGTGGGAATTTACTTGAGCAAAAGCAACTTATCAATGACTATACGACTGGGAAAAAAAAAGACATTTGTCCTACTCTTTTGAGAGCTGGGGATGATATCAATTTTCAGTTTTTTAGCCCTGTCCAACTAAAATGAACCAAGTTTTTGCCCTTGAACAGCCTTGGCACTATATTCAAGACAGGCCCACCCTGGTCTGAACTAGTGCCGTGCTGTCCACTCAAGATGCCAGAGATGTATAGCACAAGGAGGAGATGGAGACTTTTCCTGTTAAACAAAACTTGTTCAATACATGGCCTTTATCATGAATACTTTCTATCCTAATAAGGAAGTGTTCCTTTGGGACACATTGATCTTTAATGTTTCTGATGTCTTGGACAAGAGTTGCTATGACAGGCCTGTCCAAGTTGAGCAGGGGTAAAAAGCTGAAAATTGACATCATCCTCAACTCTCAGGAATGCACCCTAACTTTGGTGGAGACAGTAATTGGCATAAGCAAGCTTGAAAAAAATAGATAATGTAGAAACCATTGCTCAATCTAGCACAGAAACTTTCATGGAGGCCCTCCAGGCTGGTGTAGACATCTCTAGGACTCAGCAGTTTGGTGTTTGTCTTGGGGTTTCTATTGCTGTGATAAAAATATCATGACCAAAAGTAATAGTCCATCATTCAGGAAATTCAGGACAGGAACTCAGGGCAATAACCTAGAGGCAAGAACTGATAACAAGCTATAGGATAATGCTGCTAATTGGCTTGTTCCTCATGACTTGCTCAACCTGCTTTCTTATAGACACCAAGACCATCTTCCCAGGGTAACAACACATGCAATTGGGTGTACCCTTCTATATCATTCACTAATTTTAAAAATGCCCCGTAAGAGTGAAGTGTGGTGGGGATAGACTTTAATCAACCACTGGGGAGGCCAAGGCAGATGGAACTCTGAGTTCGATGCCACCATGGTTTACATAGTAAGTTCCAGGACAGCCAGGACTATATAGAAATATACTGTCTCAGAGAGGGAGAGAGAGAGAGAGAGAGAGAGAGAGAGAGAGAGAGAGAGAGAGAGAGAGAGAGAGAGAGAGAGAGAGAGAGAGAGAGAGAGAGAGAGAGAGAGAGAGAGACCACAGGCCTGCCTCTAGGCCAATCTTATGGAGTAATCTTCTCAATCTTGATTCCCTCTTTTCAGATAACTGTAGCTTTTGTTAAGTTGACAAAAAAAAAAGAGTATTGGATTCCATTCTGCCTCTTTGGTGGCAGAGAAAGTTATGATCATAATGCACAATGATGATGAACACTATAGAAGCATATCATGGTGAGCCTATTAAGCAGGGTATAAAACTGATACTTTGCCCCAAAGGAAGACCAGAAAAAATACTTGGAGAATAGCAAACTCAATGTAGTGGTTATGAAGCACTCACAGTTTATAGGCTGTTCTAATTTGGGGGGAATAAGAAAGTAGAAATGCATATCAGTGATAATGAAACAAAGGAAGTAAAGGAAGAAGATAGAATGATAAGGAAGATCCTAAGATTGAAGATGTAAGTTCAGATGAGGAGAATGCGATACTGGGAAAAAATAAGAAAAAGTAAAACAATAAAATTAAGGAAAAATACATTGTTCAGAAAGAATTGAGCCAGACCAAGTCCATTTGTACCCAAAACTCTGATTGTGAATTCTATAAGAGCCTCACCAGTGATTGGGAAGACCACTTGGCAGTCAAATACTTCTCTGTAGAAGGTCAATTGAAATTCATGCCATAGTTCATCAACTTTTGGCAAGTTCCTGTGGTACTCTTTGAGATCAGAAAGAACATCAAGCTCTGTGCTCATCATATGTTCATCATGGACAGCTGTGGTGAATTAATAACAGGTTCTCTCAACTTCATGTTATGTGGTTGGTTCCAAAGATGAACATCCTGTAAGAAATATTCCAACAGAGCAAAACCTTGAAAGTCATCCGCAAAACCATTGTGAAGAAGGGACTTGAGATCATCTCTAAGCTAACAAAAGACAAGGAGAATTATGAGAAATTCTGTGAGGTGTTCTCTAAGAACCTTGAGCTTGGAATCAATGAAGATTCCACTAAATGGCAGTGATGCCTTTCTGAACTACTGGGCTACCACACCTCTCGCTCTGGAAGGGGAGATGATTTTCATGGCAAAGTATGTATCTCCCATGAAGGAGACACAGAAATCCATTTACTATATCACTAGTGCAAGCAAAGACTGGGTAGCCAATTCTGCCTTTGTAGAGTGTATGAAGAAGTGGAATTTAAGATAGACCTAAGCCTATTTTCAGGTGCTGCATGCTGCAGGTCAAAGAGTTGTATGGGGGAAAGCCAGGTATCTGTGGATGGCAAAGAGCTAGAAAAGATGAGAAAAAGAACATGGAGGAAAACAAGAGAAATTTTGAGAATCTCTAAAAGCTCATGGAGATCTTGGATAAGAAAGTTGAGAAAATGACAATCTCCAATTCATCATGTTGCATTGTTAAAGGCACTGATGGATGGACAGCCATCATGGAGCATATAATGAAGGCCCAAGCACTCCAAGACAACTCTTCAATGAGCCATCTTCAATATGATGGCTAGAAAGCACATAGAGATCCACCCAGACCACCCTATTATAGAGAGCCTACAGCAGATGGGTAAGGCAGACAAAATGGCAAGGCTGTCAGATGACCTGGTAGTGCTACTGTTTCAAACCACTTTACTCTCCCCTGGCTTCTCCCTTGAGAATCCTCAGATCCATTTTATCTACATCTACTGCATGATAGTACTAGGCCTCAGCACTAATGAAAAATGAAGTGATAGTAGAGGAGTCGAGCCCCACTGATCCCATCACTTTCGCATGATGCAGACACTATCATTTCACATGCAAGTAAAGTTCCCACTCGGAAGCCTGTGCCCTCTGTGTGTTTTTCTCTTTGGCTCTCCAGCAGGCAGCCTTGACTTACCCTCCCCACTTGGCTCTTTGCTGATGCCTGTGGGTTATTTTCTTCTCTCCTATCCTTAGTGTCTTAGAGTAGAACGGTCTCCCCTCTTTCACCAAAACCAGAGCTGGGGGATGTGCATTATGATTTGTTCATTTATTTTGTTTAGTTTTGCCCTGAAATGTAAAGTGCCTTTCACCACCCAGAGGAGCTACAGATTAGTCCATTGTATGTTGGGCTGTGTGTGAATGTGGGTACATATATGTGCACATGCATGTAGAAACCAGAGACAACCTCTTGCACTATTTTTCAGGCACTATTCATTATTATTCTTTTAAGACAGGATTTTACTGGCCTGGAACTCATGAAGTAGGCTATGCTAGCTGACCAAAAAGCCCCATAAATCTGCATATTTCTATCTCTCCAGCACTGAGATTACAAATTTTACACCAAACTGGATTTTTATATGGATGTTGAGTATAGAACTCAAGGCCTCATGCTTCCAGGTAAGCACTTTACCAACTGAGCTGTATTCCCTAACCCTAGCTTTTCACTTTCTGGATAATATCTTTTGATTACAAAGTCTATTTTTTTTAAAAATTATTGTTTTTTTTTCTGGCCAGAGCGATAGTTCAGTGGATAAAGGAACCTGCCACCAAGTCTGAGAACCTGAATTTGATTCCTAGGGTTCATATGGTAGAAAGAAAGAACTGATTACCAGATGTTGTCCTGTCCCCCCATGCATGTGCCAAGGCATGGGCATACCTATAAATATTTTTAAATTTTTCAATTTTCACAAAGTACAATTTATCAGTTTCCTTCTTTGGTTACATGTGACTTTAATATCATGTCTAAGAGACCCATTCCCAATTCAAGGTCATGTATGTTTTCATTTATGTGTCTTTGTAAGAGTATAGCTTTAGCTCTTAGATTTACATCTTCATTTTGAGTTACTTTTTGTCTATGTTGTGATTTATTAAGGCTAAATTCATAGTTCTGGGCTAGGATATCTAATTTTACATACACTATTTTTTAAACAGACA
Organism: Mastomys coucha; assembly: GCF_008632895.1. Lineage (NCBI taxonomy): Eukaryota > Metazoa > Chordata > Mammalia > Rodentia > Muridae > Mastomys > Mastomys coucha. The sequence continues at coordinate 152,399,610 of NC_045030.1, forward strand.
GTTCTTTACCTCCCTGAACCATCTTGGCACCCTTGTTGAATGACAACAAGCCATAGATGGATAGGTAAGACACATCTTAATTGATAAAAACTTACCTTTAGTTGATGTGGTACAAATTCTATGCCTAGAGGATACTTCAAGTTATGTTTTGTTTAAATATACAGATATATAAGCTCAAATAGTGACATTTTGCTTCCACTAGGAGTATCTTTCTTTAAAAAATACTTTAAATGTGGCAAAATTTTTAAATTAAGTTGTCTCTATTTTTGATCCTTCATAAATGGTTTGTATAAATTTCGTACTGCAAAATTGTAAATACTCTCAAAGTCATTCTATTTTGGCACATCTATCCAATTAAAAATAGGAACTTCATCAAAACACTCTTCAAAGCTAAGATAATGCAACATTCAATTATAGAATTGAAAAATTAAATCTTACAAATCATTTGAGCTCTCATCATTTAATTTCAGTTCCCCTGTTGTTTTCAAGAAATAAATCTCAGTGTCTTCCTGTTTGCAAGTTTTATTTGCAGTGATTTCACTTTTCTAAATTCTTCAAATGAGCTTCCAATGAATACTGATTAAACATTTCCAAATGCAGTGCTACTGCAACTTAATATGCCAAGGCCAGTTGACATCCATGGGAGGCATCCCCTTCTCTGAGGAGAAAGGGAAAGCAGAGAGGAGAGGAAAATGGGGAGGGAAGGACTGGGAGGAGAGAAAAGAGGAGAACCTGTGATTCAGGATGTGAAGTAAATTAATTTATTAAGGGAAAAACTTCCAGATGCTTTTGAGGAATTGAAAACGAGAAGTTGGAAAACAAAAAACTCAGCTAGTTTTATGTCAACTTAACACAAGCTAAAGAGCCTCAATCAAGGAAATGCCTCCATGAGATCCAGCTGTAAGATATTTTCTCAGTTAGTGATCAGTGAGGGTGGGGGCACATCGTGGATGCTGCTGTCCCTGGGGTGGTACTCCCGTGTTCTACAAGAAAGTACCCTACTTCCGTGGCCTCTGAATCAGCTCCTGCCTCCAGATTCCTGCCCTGTGTAAGTTCCTGTCCAGACTTCCTTCAATGATGAAAAGTGATGTGGAAGTGTAAGTTGAATAAACCTTGTCCTCCCCGGCTAGCTTTTTGGTCACGGGGTTCCTTTGCAACAATGGTAATCCTAAGACAATAGTGCCAATGTAGGACACATAAAGTGATTAATAAAGTAGTTCTTCAAGGCTCAAACATTTGATCATGCACGCACTGACATGCTAAGTATTTTTTATTATTTAAAACACTTTTGCATCCAGTGTATTTTGATCATGTTTTCCAGTCCCCCAGCTCTTCCCAGATCTTCCCCTCCTCTCTACCCACACAATTTTATGCCCCCTCCCCACACCCCTCAAAAATACAAAATGAACATTAAACCAAAGAAAAAATAAGACCTTTATTTAGCATTAGTTTTCTGTTTTGTTTTGTATGCCCAAGCTGGAATTTGCAATCCCTCTGCCTCAGCTGGAAACACACTGAAATGTACCACTGCACCAGGTTTCAATAGCAATTTTGTTATAAAATTTGCATTTAAGCTACTCTAACATTGTATAATTAAAGACATTTGTAATTTTTGACAACTACAACTTCTGTTTTGGTTGGTATATTATTGCTTGTTTTATTTTTACAGTTAACCATGAATTTTGTGTGTACATTGGCTAATACCAAATACAGCTCATTTTCATAGACTTCTCAATTTTACTAAGAGCATTGTCCTAGTTCTGATGTTGTGTTACACCAAACCTTAGATTTTGGCTATTACCCCCTTCCCAATAAGTCATTTTATGTCCAAATACTGACATTTTAAAAATGAATTTACTATAGAAAGGCAGATGTTGCACCTTGAACAGCATGAACCTCTAAAAGCTTTATTTAGATCCATGAACTAACTAGATGAAAATATCAAACTATATTTGGAACAAACTGATATTCAAAGCATCTGATAACACTAATATAAAATTGGTGTAAGATGACTCTGAACTTCCTTCCCTTGTGATGGAACCAACCCACCAGCAGCCATTGTTTCACTTTTTATACAAGGACAAGAAAACCCTGGAGTACATTCAGCTGTAAGAGCAAAGTGAAAATAAATGTTCTGTAAAGCCATATGTAAATATCCTTAAGGCATGGGCAATGAGTACCCTATCTGAGAATACTGTGGATCATAGGCACACCTAAAGAGTAAAAGCATTTTAAAACCTATGGGCAGCTCTGCTACTCAAAATCCAAGTCTCAATGCTGACAGAATGTGAGCCAACTCCCTAAATGTCTACACTCAAAGATTAATGCCTTGGTCTGAAATGTAGCTCTACTAGTAGAGTGCTTAACTACCATGAATAAAACTTGAGGTCAATTTCTACCATCAAAAATATCAGGCACAGAGGGATGTGCCTTAATTTCAGGACACTGGAGGTAGAAGCAACAAGATTAAGAGTTCAAGGACAGTGAGTTTGAGTTCAATTTTAGTATGTGAGATTGTCTCAAAAATATTAATATTTTCTTGAAATTTTACTGATGTTCTAGAAGGAAACAGTAAACACATCCAACCACTAATAGCAAATCGGAAACAGAAACAATTTTAGAGGACAGAAAATAAGCAACAGAGAAGTTTATAAAAACAAAAGACAAAGTTAACTGGTGAGATGCCCATAGACAGCAAGCATGCAATAGATGTATATAAGCAAGTGTTGTTTCCTATTACTCTTATACACACTTCTCATCTCCTGGGTTCTAGAGGAACAAATGATTACTTATGCATTTACAAAATTTAACATGATAAGGAATTCAAATTACTCTTAAATTCATGCGTACATATGTTTATTTGAGTATGTTTATGCATATATTTGCATGCCAATCTGGCTCTAAAACAGGTGAATTGGAAACTAGATAAACATTGCATCCTAAAATTGTGACTATGTTTCCTTTTGTATTCTTGCTTTGTTTTGTGTGATTTTCTTCTTTCTTCCTCCTGTACCTCAGAGATTGGTCCTGAACCCTCTCACACCAGCCTCAAAATCCTAAACACTAGGATTACCGATATGTGCCACCATGATCAACAATTTCCTTCTTTCCTTCCTTCCTTCCTTCCCTCCTTCCTTCCTTCCTTCCTTCCTTCCTCTCTACCTTTCTTTCTTTTTTCTCTTTTAAAGCAGAGCCTCATATAGGCCAGTCTGGTCTCATATTCAATATGAAGTTGAGGAAAGTGCTGAATTTCTGTATATGGAATCATCCCTGCATCCCTGGGATGAAACCTACTTGATCATGGTGGATGATCGTTTTGATGTGTTCTTTGACTCAGTTTGCAAGAATTTTATTGAG
>NC_045030.1:152405288-152416389 GCF_008632895.1 Mastomys coucha
TGGTAGGATTCTTGCATTTGCCTTTTGCCATCTCTTGATTTTTGGTGTTATATGTTCTTAGTGTCTCTAACTAGAGCTTGTCCTGTTCCTGCTGCCCTGCAAGTCCCCTGCGACTCATGGGGCCTGTGCCTCCTGGCTGGCTGCTCTGGTCTTAGAAACTCACTGGAGAGAAAATGGCGGCTATCACCCAAGTCTCTGGGTTAAGGCACTCCCTGGAGGTAGGCCCTCCACTTGCAGGGAAGGGGCAGAGAAGGACGCTGATCCACCTCTGTCACTGAGAGGATCCTGTCCCTGCCGCCCTGCAGATCCCCTGGAACTCTTGGGGCCAGTGCCTCCCGGCTGGCTGCTCCCGATCATAGCATATATTTCATTTTTTAATTTCAATTGATACTTCTAAATATTTAAAATTATTTATGGAATCATAAAGTATAACTTTAATTTTAATATTTTTATGTATTTGTGTGGATATATATTCAAATTTTACACATTTTCTATATAAATGGATTTTTCTGTTTTAATCCTTTAGACTTTTATCATGAAAATGCAAATTAAATTAAAAATCTTTTTAAAGTGGACCTGGAGTGTAAAGCCACTGCATCACATGTGTTGGGCAAGTGCTCCACTACTGAACGCCATTCCCAGACCTTCTTGTTTTATTTATAAGAAAACGTCTTACTAAGTTACCAGGTTGATCTCAAAGTACTGACCTTCTTGCTTTAGGTTCTTCTCTGTACTTTAATTTTTAATTGTTTTGAGAATTTCGTACATGAGTACTATATTTACGGTATTTCTCACCCACAGTGGAAATGAGATTTTCTGCAGCCATCATGCAAGAGTCTGCTTGAGGCTAATGTGAAGAGATTCAGATTAATTGCATTGACAAAGGAAGTCTCAAAAAAGCCCAGCATAGACTTTGTCCTCATTTACTCTCACAAAGAGTGTTTGATCAAGGGTAGCAAGCTTAGAAAGCAAAAATAGAAAATGTATCATTCAAAGAGTAAAGGGACATAAAGGAAGTGGAATGGAGCTGAATCCTATATTCTTGGAGATAAACAGATTAAGAGAGTGACCTCAGGGCAAGATCCCACTCAGCTAAGCTTATTGTTTATGCTTTTGCAGTTGAACAAGAGATAGTTCTATCTAGGTTTTATTATCACCTGGTTATTGTTTTCATTTGGACTTTTAATCTGGAATGAATTACAATACAGAAATGGAGGGCCCAACTCTCATTCAGACTTTAAATCTGGAAGACATAGGCTTTTGATCTAGATCTTGAGGAGTAGTGGCCAGGAAAACTTAGGACCAAGCATGGTGGTACATAATTAATCCTAGGAGACAGAGACAAGATCTCTGAGTTCAAGGCCAGCCTGGTACAGACAGAGCAAGTTCCAAGTAGAGAAAAGCTTAGATCCAGGCATGGTGGTATACACCTTTAATACCAGAACTCAGGAGACAGAGACATGCAGATCTCTAGGTTCAAAATCAGTCTACAGAGTAAAAGTTCTAGATCACTCGGGCTTAGGCAGAGAAGGAAATCATTGAAAACAGAAAGCTGGTAATGATGTAATCAAACAAGAGGGGCATGTTTCATCCCAACAAGCAGCAGAACTTGGCAGCTTTGGCCATGCGACTCTGTCTTTAGGGTCAAGAGTGAAGAGGTTACTGGAATGATTGATTCTGATTAGCTGGAAGAGACATGCATCACTGAGGTGAGATCTTCTGAGAAGTGTTTTCTGAAAGTATAAAGAAGCTGTGTTCCAAAGACAGACTTCATTAATGGCAGCCAGACTTGATAATGTATAAGAATCACATAGGTGGTACTGGTTTTAAAGGCATGAAGGGGTCATGGAGAGCAACTAAGGCTTGGCACTATAAGAGACCAGGAAAGGCCATTGGGGAAGGTGTAGCCTCAGTTGCAACTGACAGTCCAGAACTGAAGGGGCCATGCAAAGAAGTTAAGTCTTGGCACCATGAAGAGAGCCTATGAGAGGATTATGGAGAAGCTTAGTTGCAGCAGCAGAAAACCCCAGAATATTGGAGATGCCAGTACCATGGGATGATGACCAAAACCAGCAGCAGCAGTGGAGTGGATCAACCTGAGCTACAGAGGGCAGGGCTGGAGAACTGACCCAAGCCCTTTGGAGGAGCCAGAAGATCATGTATGGATCCCAGACACTGGAACAAGAAGCTGTGAAGTTGCAGTTTCCTGAAGACCCCAAGATGTTAGAGATGCCAGAGACATGGGATACCTCCCAAGAAAAGCTACTAACAGTGAGTGGAACCAGTCCAGGAGAATGAAGTTTGTTGCTGCTTAATGCCAGATCTGCCAACAGCAGTCAACAAGGATGAAAGAAATTGGTGATCAGAAGAGTATTTTGACATCTGACATGGAGACATGGAGTTTGAAGTTTGACCAGCTGGTTTTCAGTCTTGCTTTGGTCCAGTATTTCCTCACTATAATACTGTGGAATGGTAATGTATATCCTGTGATGTTGGAACTATATGATCAGCTTTTTATTTTGATTTTATAGGCAATTACAGTTAAGTGATTGCATGAATCTCAGAAGAAACTTTAAACTTTGGACTTTTAACATTGTTAGACTGCTATAGACTATGGGGATTTTTAAATTGGACTAAATGTATTTTTCATTATGCTATGGCTAGGTGTGGCCCCCATAGACTTCTGTGTTTGAACAAGCCTACAAGGACCAGGAAGTGGACTGTGGTGGTTTGAATAGGCTTAACCACCATAAATTCATGATTGAATACTTGGACCACAGGGAGTAACATTATTAGGAGGTGTGTCCTTGTTGGAGTAGGTATGGTCTTGTTGCAGGAGGTGTATCACTGTGGGGGTGGGTTTGAAGGTATCATATATATGCTCAAGTTTGGCCAGAGTGTGTCTCTCCTGGATGCAGTTGTATCAAGATACAGAACTCTCAGCTTCTTCTCCAGCACCATGTCTAACTGGACTATAAGTTTAATTTTTTCAAAACCTACTTTAATGATGGTTCTTAAACACTTTAACCTCTATTTTAGCCCACCACCCACCAGAGGTAGTGGAAAAGAAAGGGGAAGTGGACCTGTTTAGAAATGGCTGTTTAGAGCAACTCCCATCTGTGTTGTCTAGAAATTGGCAGTTTGGTTCACTGGTTAGCAGCTGCAGCTCTATCAAGAGCTGTAAGTGCTTCAAGGATACACCAGCAGTCCAGTTCGTTAAAGCTGAAATAACAACAGTGGTGATGCAAGTATAGCCAGGCCTCAACCTTGGCTCGAGTCAGTAGGAGGGGCCAGGGAGGAATGCCAGGAGAAGTGAAAAAGGCTATGCCTCTCTCAGTGAAGGTCAGTGAAGACTCGAGACCAATAAGCCTTGTACAGTTAGCTCTATAAGCAAGCCTAGCTCAGCCTCACATGTCAAGTCCTTTTTATACCCCCTTCAAACATCACATATCCTCCACAGGTCTTGCCTCAGCACATGTCTTGCCTCTCAGCACATGTGTCTGTCTCAGCTGACATCACTCTGCCAATCAGCCCAAGTCTGTAGAAGCAGCAAGAAACTGCAGCACACCACCAGACTTTTTTTGGTGTATTTCTCTCTATGGAGTCCTGACAAATGCAGGTCAAGTACAAAATGTAAGGCAGACCAATGCAGTGTGTTGTTAGCAAAGACTCCTTCACCATATGTCCTTTCATGAGCTTGCTTTATCAGAACATCCTTTTACCTGTGTGTCTGCTTCAACTAAACATTCCTTCCGGAGTCTGCCCCAGCAGAACACCACCCAACAGACTTTCCAAAGAACCCTTTCATCTCCACTTCACTAGACACTACATGTTTCCTGCCATGATGATAATGGACTGAACTTCTGAAACTGTAAGCCAGCCCCAATTAAATGTTGTCTCTATAAGAATTGCCTTGATCATGGTGCCTCTGCAGCAATGGAAACCCTAACTAAGATAACACTAAAATTATAATGAAAATCATTTACTATTGATATGAGGACACAAAAGAGAATATTGGCATCATCACTGACAAGCATAGTTCAGTAAGTTATAATTTCCCCTGGTATTCTTATACAGAAAATCAATTGCATGAGTATTTGGAAAATCTGGAGATTATTTACTTACAATAGATTGCTGCAAAATCGATTATGGAGAAACAGTATGTAGTTAAAAAAATTTTACCATCTTTGTTTTCATAGATTTTTTTTTAATTTTAGCTGATGTGTATCTATGTTTGCAGGATATCTATGTATATGCACTCTCAGTGTCTGTTGCCAACTGCAGTCAGCAAAATGCATCCAGTGTCCAGAACTGAGTTTATCAATTGTTATCAGTCACCACGTAGGCTGAGAACAGAAACCATGTCCTCTTCAAAACAATCAAGTCTATTAACTGGTATGCTATCTCATTAGCCCCCCAGTGGAATGTACCCATTGCATTTCCAGTCTCCTGAACCCCTAACCATCTCTATCTCAGTCCCTGCAAAATCCCTGGTATGTTTGCTATAATTTCCTTTTACTGCACCTTCCAGGGCTCTTTGTTCTGCTTCTCTGCTGAACAACTTGGACTTCTCAATGAGCCCTGCAGAGCACATGAGGAACAGAGTCTTCAGAAAGTACCTGAACTTCTAACACAGTGCTGCATTCAGACTATATGGAGAAAACAAAGTAGAAGATTCTACAAGTGATTCTTCTACCCTCATGCAGTTTCAGACTACAGAAAATATGTAGGGAACATGTTTAATTAGCATAACTTGAGTCCTAATACTTCTGATCACAGGTCAATCAAAACACAAGAGTGCAAATGGGACTGAATGATTGGTACAACAGTATTATACAACACTGAGTTCCTGAAATTCTCATGGAACAAAATATGAAAGAAGACTTACACCTCCAGTAAGTACAATCATGAAGAACAGACAAAGGATCCTCTGAGGATCTCAGTTTTTTGTGAGACATGACACTCATATACACAATGCCTATACATTTGCCAAGTGGTTTTCTCAGGAACCATAAAGAGGAGCAAGGGTGACTGCAAGATAACTATTTTCAACCACAGAAGCCACACTGCTGGAATTCTGCAGCATCCAGTCTCTGTACAGTCAGCTGAACATGGTCCAGGTATTGACCCTCCTCTTAAGATGACTCCATAGTTACAACACTGTTTTAAAAAATCCCACAAAGAATAGACTTTTATAATTCCCCAATCTATGTGCAATGCCCTCCGAGCAAAGTCAAGACATTCTCATTCTTCCAGTGACATGTCCACAGCCCTTAATGTTAACAGACTCCATAGCATGTTCTCATCCAAACATGGAACCTTGGCCACAGTTTCCTCTCCTCATCATCCAGGGCTCTTTGTTCTGATTCACAGGTGACCAGGAGTGGCTGAGCAATGTGAGACTGATAGAAATCATACTATCCCACTTCTGCAACAGGAGATCTATGCAAAAAGCCCTGTCAGCAGAGTCTAGGCATTCCCAATTATCCTACAAGAAGTCCATAGTCACAGCACTGAATATCAACAAACCCTGGAGCTTCCAGGGCCACCTGCTTTGGTTCCTGCCACTGCACTGCTTAATGGTGACTCTCCAAGGAGACCTAGCCTATTTACATCATTTCATGCTTCCCTCTCCTCTAACCAACTCCTCCTACACTCCCTCACTCCTTCTCACATTCATTATATCTTCTTCGGGAATTATTATTGATATGTGTGTGTATACAACCTACTGACTACTGAGGCCATTTATTACTGTTCATAGATACACATTTTTAAGCCTGACTACCTGTGATTGCATATTAGGTTGCTTATCTGTGGAGAAAACTGATTTTCACTCTCTCAACAGCCACTGATTACCTACACCTCTTCATCTACGGGTACGACATCCTAGTCCTCTGTATCTCACAATCAGTCCAGCCTGTCTTCTGTTATTTTTAACCCTGAGCCTTAGGTGTAGGGATTGAATTGTAGATGTATCTGTTTGCCACCCATGGCCACTTATTCCTGCATTTTGACCCATTGTGGATCTCTGTAATAGTATTTATCTGTTACAGAAAGAAGCATCTTTGATGAGGGGAGCTACATTCATCTGTGGGTGTAAAAATAGTATGTAGACTATAGTTAGAAATTATTTTGGTTTGGGGAAATGGCAGTAATAGATTCCCTTCTAGGGTCTATGACTTCTCCAACCACAAGTTGTTACTGAGTAGACCTTAAGTACATTTAAACAGCTATTGGTTACTCCTCAAATAAATATGCCAGTATTGCACCACTGGGGATATCTTGTGTGGATGGTCATTGTTGTGGTAGGATTTAGAGTTGGATAGGACTTCTGATTGTTTATCTCCCTTGGCAACTTGCACAGCACCTTCTGATACTATTAGAGCTAGCTCTTGGGAGGAAGGTTCCAGGCAGTTCCAGCTCAGTTCCTCCAAGTCCTGTAGTGTATAGTGTCCTCAGCAATAGGGTCTTTCTTTCCCTCCACAGTTTAAAAAAAACAGTTTTTTTTCCCATTTGCTCCTACATAACATCTGTGTCCTACCATTTCCCTCTATAGTATCTCCCTCCCCACATATTCTCTGTCTATGCATTTCCTGTATATATGTCCTATATATCTGATATATGATGTTTCCCTTTCCCACTGTTACACCAAGAGACAGACAAATAACCTTTTTATATGACTCAGGCTGTGACAAGAGCCACAAGAGAAGCAGCAAGGGCAATGGCAATAGCCTGTATTGTTTAGGGATCCCCTTGATCAACAACTCAAAAACCGGTTTTCCGTGCCTGACATTGATGTTTCTGTTAGTCTATGGCTCCTGGAGAAAGCATATCATCAAATGAGGCATGACTCCATTTAAATACACACACACACACACACACACACACACACACACGTATGTATGTATATGTATATATATTAGGTAAACATTAAACAATATGTTTCACTATGACTTTTAAAAATATCCTTAATGTTTTTTATTCCTCCTCTATCCCTCTCCCTCTCTTCCCAGTTAAAGGCCCAAAGTTTTCCCTTTTCCCTACTCATAGCACCCAAGTCTTATTATTGCCTTCTAGAACTTTTCCTCCCATCTAGTGTAGTCACTCTAATTTTCTGGTTTCTGAAGATACTCTATATTCACATCTAAAGACTCAGAGCTATGAGAGAGAGAGAGAGAGAGAGAGAGAGAGAGAGAGAGAGAGAGAGAGAGAGAGAGAGAGAGAGAGAGAGAGAGAGAAAGAGAGAAAGAGATAGAACATGAAAAAACTCTGGGTCTGGGTTACCTCATTCAGTATGAAAGCTTTTAGATCCGTCAATATATCTGTAAATTTTGTCATTTAATTCTTTTTTGCAGCTTGAAATATTGTGTATATGGACAACTCTTTCATTATCCATATCAGCTGAAGGACATTTAGTTTGTTTCCACTTCTTAGCCATTGTGAATGCAGTGACAATGAACTTGCCTTAAGCCTCTTAAGCAGCTGGGACCACAGGCAGTACCATCATACATTTTATAATGATCATGTGTACAAAAATAAAATTAATACTTTTAATGAAATGAAGGAAAAGTTTTGTCTGTGTTTCAGTTGGTTTGAATATTGGAGATTGAACGTAAAACCTCAATTCATTCTAAGCACGTTGCTCTACCACTGAGATACACATTTAGCAACATGAATTTTATGGAATAAATACATAGTTATTCATGAACCACATATTATTTTACTTGCATTACATGTCTAGACCTTGCCAAACCATCCAGACACTCAGGAATATCTAAGTTCAGTCATCTTTGAGTTTTTGCCAATTCCATATAAAAACCATAGCAACATGCATTTTTATCATAATGAAGGTATTTTTGTTCAGGTAGGAGCACAGGCATATTTTATTTAATAGCCTGCTATCTCAATTCATAACTTGTAAATATTTAAGCCTAATGGAACATGGGCTTTCATTTGTCCTCTTGCCCCAGGCCCACAAATGTCAGGGGTGGCCAGAACATGCCATCTGCAGATGTGTATGGCAAATCATCTCCAAGCATGCTTTGTACAGTAACAAAGTGCTTTTTGAAGTAGACAGCAGTATTTTTTCAGCATCTACATGTCTTCTGTTCTCCATGTGGTTACTGATACCTGCACTGCCTCTGTGGCAAGTAATAAATGTTCATAAATGCTTTCTACAAGTTAGAAACCTGACATCAACATTGTTTGGAGGTAAAAACTCAGTGTTTAATTTTTTAGTGAATATTCCCTTGGGCTCACTGCTGCCCAAAGAGTTTATTGCAGAAACAAAAATAATAAGCATTAGCTAACAATATGATAAATAATAGATGTAGGCTTATCCTCTACAATAAATGACAAAACGTTTGCAAGCTAAAGCATTGAGATGCCCTTTCTATCTTTTGCAGCAGCATGGCTCAGCTTTTATTTCCTGTACACACTTCATGTACATCTAATTTATGATGTCCCATATTTCCCCTGATACACCAAGAGGTGACTTACATAGCTTTGCATGTGACTCTGGCTGAGATAAAAGCCACAGTAACTGAGTAGTACACAAAGAAGCACACGAGGATAACAGCTTCAAGTATTTCTTTGCAGCATTGCCTGAGATCAGAACATAGCTCTTAGTTTTTATCCAAGAGTAGTCTGGATGCTCTCCTTCATTGTGATGTAAGTCTGACTGCCATGCAACTAGAAAGCCAGGTAGAAAAGAAGCAGGGCACTGGCTTTACCCCAGATTTAGTTGTAAAATGAAATAAGGTCTCTGCTTGATGATGCTTTTTCTCACTACTAGACAATTCTGTGACTGAATCTAGAAGTTCCAAATGGAAGTCTACCACTTGCTCCAGCTTTTCTGATGCTCATTGATAATAATGACTTAAAAATTTAAAGCCTGGGTCTTGGATCATGCTCAGTTTATAGAATGATTGACTAGCATTCACAAAGCCTGGGATGTGAGCCTCAGCACTCCACAAACCAGGCAGTAACACATATTTATGTAATCATGAGGTAGAGTCAGGAGAATCAGGAGTTCATGTTCGTCCTCAGTTAAATAATGAATTTGAGAGCATCCTGAGATATATGAGATGAGAGAGAGAGAGAGACTTATGACAAATGCTAAACTAGGGAGAATAATCGGGCAACAGGGATAAATCAAAACTGTGTCAGGCCCACAGAGACTTAAGGTCACTCTAAATGTTACCCCTTCTGTTTCATTCAGCAGGATACAGTCAAGATGTTTTTTTCTAAAGTATTGCTTTGCTACAATCAGTCCTCATTAATACATAGTTCAATTATTCTCCACTAATCTAGTTATTTGTTTTTATACTTAATTAATTTCTTTAGTTTCTCAAGACAGGGCTTCTCTGTGTAACCCTGGCCGTCCTGGAACTAGCTTTGTAGGCCAGCCTGGCCTTAATCTCACAAACATCCATCTGCCCCCTGCCCCCTCCCCATGCCCCCTGCCTCCTCTGCCTCCCTGCCCCTGCTCCTACATGCTGAGATTAAGGGTGTGTGCCACCATGCCTAGCTTCCAGTGCTCTAAAGTTAATACCTAAACTCCCTGATGTAATAGGTGTCTGGACCCTGCTCAGATCATCTTGGACCACCTCTCTCACATACTTCCACTGGACCTAAAGTGGGTTTACCAAATCTTTCATCTTGTCTATGATAGACAACTGTCCTGTCAAGATACATTGTAGCCATCTTTTCTTGTAAGAAAAAGGTCTTTTCTGATCCTCTCTGCTACCCCTATTTCCCAGGAATGTCTGTTGAATGCCTCTATTGTGAAGATGATATCACTAGTTTCACTTCAAATTTGATTGCATGATAAAGGAAAGCCTTTGATTTAGCTGCAGCCCAGGATTTTCCTTCATCTATGGAACATTTTGAAAACAGAGATGTCATCATCTCTATATCCTCAAAACCTAACACATTAGACTAGTCTGAATCAAGTTGAATTAGACTGGAGTGAATTGAGCACATTTTTAAATATTATTTTTATTTTAGCTATCTATTCATTTAGTGTTTATGTACATGCATATGTGAAGGTCAGAGAAAAACATGCTAGAATTGATTCACTCTGTCTACTATCTAGGTCCCAGAGATCAAACTCAGGTCACCATGCTTCGCAGCAAGTATCTCTCCACACCCACAGATCCATCTCACTGGCCCCAGTGGTCACATTTTGAAAACAATACTAGGAACCCAAATATGAATGATAAAATTGCACTGGGTAGATGGCTGACAAAGACAAATGGGGAGATTTTGAGCAGAAAGAAACCATGTAGACAGATTTATTTTAGGAAATACAGTCTAGGATTGATTGTGGAGAGGATGAACTGAGTTTCCACTCATTCTAACATACTCCCCACCAATAATGTTCCCAGTAAATATTCTCACATTCTCTCTCCACCCACTCCATCCAAGTCTATGAAAGTAGCAAGCACACGAGAATATGGAAGGCATTTCTAAGTCAACGCTTCTCATTTTTTAACAACTACAATCCTAATTATCCTTAATATCCTTGCTATGTAAACAGAGAACTCTTGTAAATGAGCATTAAAAAACTAACACAAACTGGACAACAGAAAAAAGAACATAAACAGAACTCTCACAAGAGAAAAAAAGACTGAAAAATAAATTAGTAATACAATGCCAATTTTGCCTAATTGTCAAAGATTATAAAACTAGTAATAGTTGGAGTTTGCAAGAGTTTAGGAGAATAGTACCCTTCTATATGAGGTGTGGGATGGAGATTAGTACAAGCCTTCTGGAGAGGAAAATTCTCAGAGATAAAGTCAAAGATATATTGTACAAAATATTCAGCACATTTATGAAAACAACTGAATGGCCAATAAAAAAAGACATCAAACCTAATGTGCTCAGCTGATTAATGATCCATAAAGTATCCAAGCATCAATACCCCAGCCCTGCAAACCTTACCTTCGTTAGCGAAAAGAATTTAAATTCATGTAATTACAAAAAAACATCACAATGTATAAAATACTAAGGACTTAGAATACTTCATGTTCTAAACAATAGAACGCCCACATACACGTGGAAGCTTAACAACACTCTACTCAATGATAATTTGGTCAAG
>NC_045030.1:152419526-152420799 GCF_008632895.1 Mastomys coucha
AAAAAAAAGAATACTTCATGTTCATATTATTATTTTTTGGTTTATAAAATATGAATATATATGCACAATGCATGTTTTAGATGAATATTAAATATCTGAGTATTATTGCTGATATTTGTCCAAAACTGAAGGAACTTCTGGAATACAATGATAATCCAGAACTTCAGTCCAACTTTAACTGCATTCACAACTTTGTTTTAAAAAATTGTAGCAATCAATTTTTTATAGTGTGTGTGTGTGTGTGTGTGTGTGTGTGTGTGTGTGTGTGTGTCACAGGAATCTGTTCACTTCTTTCACCATGTGGATGGAATGGAACTTAGATCATGAGGTTTTGCAGCAAGCAACTTTAATCACTATAATGGTTAGTATGTGCTTAGCCCGGGGACTGGCACTATTAGAAGGGATGGCTTTGTTGGACTAGGTGTGTCACTGTGGGTATAGGCTATAAGACCCTCATCCTAGCTACCTAGTCAGTATTCTGCTGTCAGTCTTCAGATGAAGATGTAGAATTCTTATCTCCTCCTGTACCATGCCTGACTGGATGCTGCCATGTTCCCATCTTGATGATACTGGACTGAATCTCTGAACCTGTAAGCCAGCCCCAATTAAACGTTGTCCTTTAGAAGAATTGCCTTGGTCATGGTGTCTCTTCACAGCAGTAAAACCCTAACTAAGACACCCACTGAGCCCAGTAGTCAGAACTTTGAAGTTACCATTATAGGATAAAACAATTAATTTAGGATAGTCAATCATTACTGACTTTCCTGAAGCTGAAGCTGATGGAAGAAGATATTGTCATATAATTCATTTTCCCTAATACAATATCCACCTAACATTACATTCTTTATACTTTTTATGACATAAAGGTTGAAGATGATACAACATGAATACTGTTGAACATGAATCTGGAGTTTTACCTTACATATTTATTTATGTTTTTAAATATTTGTAGACTTAAAAAAGGAAAAAATGGATTCACTAAGAGTATTAACACTCTTGGGCTGGTGAGATGGCTCAGCGGGTAGGAGCACTGACTGCGGGTAAGAGCACTGGCTGCTCTTCTGAAGGTCCTGAGTTCAAATCCCAGCAACCACATGGTGGCTCAAAACCATCCATAATAAGATCTGATGCCCTCTTCTGGTGCATCTGAAATCAGCCATAGTGTACTTGTGTGAATATAAATAAGTAAATAAATAAATAAATCTTTTTTTTTAAAAAAGAGTATTAACATTCTTATTTTATCTTTTTTATTAGATATTTTCTTTATTTACAT
>NC_045030.1:152420809-152424155 GCF_008632895.1 Mastomys coucha
GGCTATTATAAATAAGGCTGCTACGAACATGGTGGAGCATGTGTATTAACACTCTTAATATTTTTATAATCTGTATACTTATTTCTCCCCCTAGCTTAGACTCTTAGTGAATATATATTAAAGTAACAGACTTCACAATATTATAATAAAAAGTACATACCTACACTTCACCTAACCAATAACATTTAATATAAAATACAAATTTTAAGATGTTTACTTCAAGTTATACATAGATTATATAATCACATTAAAAGAAAGGGACAGAATAATAATAAAAATTCAAACATAACTGATGTGCCATCTTCAGATTTATGACATTGTTGATTATTACTTTTTTAACTAATCTGACAATGTGTCTTTCAATTAACATATTTAGATTTTCATTTATCCTTACCTCCAATAGAGTTGTATGTAACTCTATCATCTTGCTCCTTCTTTTCTGTCTCTAGCTCATCTACCTGAGACCTACTGCAAATTGTTGTCTTCTTGTGCATTGAGTTCTATCTCTCTTATTCAGTTGAACTGCTTTGTAATTCTAATGGTTGCTTTAGGGAATTATAGTGTGCCTCTAACTCATACTCTGCTGTCAGTAATGTAACACTTTTTGTATAAGAATTTCACAACACAGAGGGAGGGGTGGAAATTATGCAAATATGGTATGCTCATGCATGAAATTCTCAAAAATAAATAAAAATTAAATAGAAGAATCTTACAACATTCTATCTCTATTCCCTCCCCAGACCCAGCCTTTGGGGACTCCGGATTTCTACAAATCCTTATATATTCTCTGGCAGCCTTTCTCTTATCTCCTCCTCTTTCCCCACTCAACTTTACACACATTATTAATACATCTCTTGTCCCATTATACTCTAACTCTGCTAGACTAAAATTAAACAAATTCATTGTCATGTGTATGCAAGTTAGCAACCCCTAACAATGTCTGTCTCCATCCCACTCCCTAGACTCTGCAAATGTGACCTAATGTAACCAAAAGAACCTTACACATAGAATTGTGCTAAAGATCTTGAAGCAGTAAGATTATTTTTAATTGTCTGAGTGGGCCCAAAATGTAACCACAAGGTTTTTACAAGAAGTCCAGCCAAGCAGTGGTGGCAGAGGTCTTTGAGCCCAGCACTTAGGAGGCTGAGACAGGAAGATCTCTAAGTTCAAAGCCAGCCTGGACTACAAAGAGAGTTCCAGGACAGCCAAGACTACACAGAGAAACCATGGCTTAGAGGAGAAAAAGTAAAGGTGAAAGGAGACAGTAGAGTAGGAGCTGTGACAGCAGAAACAAGGGTAGGATGACACAAGGAAGGGAGCTTGAGGTGGGTACTGCAGATGACCTTTGGAATTTGAAAGAAAGCCAAGAGACAGATTTTCTAAAGCCTCCAGAAAGAATGTAATCTTGCTAGCATTTTTACTTTAGCTCAGTGAGGTTGACTCTGCAGGTCTGACCTACAGAACTATAAAAATCGAATTGTTATTTTATGCTGCTAACTTTATAAGAGCATATAGGAGCATTTGTTAGAGCAAAGTTAGGACAGTGATACAGTCATTAAGTTACAATTTTGGAATGTGTATGTACTCCACCATGACTCATACATAAAGCATACTTCTATCAGATGATCACAAAAACCTGACCACAAGGAAACTGTCCTGATAGATATTGTTTGCAGTGCTGACAGGCATGATGCAACAGACAATCCCATAGACAGACCCTCAGGAAGAATCACAGCCTTCAGGGAGTACAACAGAAGTTAGCATGTTGGAAAAAGACAATATTTTTAGAGCTCTCCATGAGCTCCAAAGATATCTTAGCAAGTCTGAGTCAGTCTCCATTTTTTCTCAGGTACCACATTTTACTCTTCTCTCATACATTGCTGTAGTCTCCTCATCCTCAACTCCTCCCAGCCCCTCCCCACATCTCACTTCACCTATCTTCCAGATCCACTGCTCCTATGTTTTCCTTCAGAAAATGGCAGGCCTCCCAGAGATACAAACCCAACATGGTATATCAAGTTGCAATAAGTCTAGGCAACTCTCCTTGTATTAAGACTGGATAAGGCAACCCAGTAGGAAGGAAATAATCCCAAGGGCAGACAAAAGAGTCAGAGACACAACTGCTCTCACTGTTAGGAGTCCCACAAGAACACGAAGCCATACATATAGGGGATGGATCTAGCTCCAACCCTTCCAGGGTCTGTGATTGTCCCTTCAGTGTCTGTGAGCCCCCTATAATCCCTGTGGGCCATGTTCTCCTCATGTCATCAACTCCTCTGGCTCCTACAGTCCTTCCCTCCCTCTACCATGGGGTTTCCCAAGCTGTGCCTAATGTTTGGCTGTGGGTCTCTGCATCTCCTCCCATTAGCTGCTGGATGAATCCTCTCCCATGTCAATTGGGCTAGGCACTGATCTATGAGTGTAGCAGAAAACCAATAGGAATCATTTCATTGATTTTTTTGTTTTTGTTTTATGTTTTTTCCAGTTGTGTTTGGTTCTATCCTAGATCTCTATCCTACATCTCTGGCCTATTCAGCCTCTGGTTCTTGGTCATCTAGGTAGTGTCAGGGGTGGGCTCCATCTTGTAGCATTGAGTACTGTAACTTTAATCTTTTTAAAACCTACTTTTAATGGTGGTTCTTAAATGCTTTAACCTCCCTTCTAGCCCATCGCCCACCAGAAGTAGAGGAAAAGAAAGGATACAGGATAAGTAGACTTGTTTAGAAATGATTCTTTGGAGCAAATCCCATCTACATTGTCAGGAATCAGCAACTCAGTTCATAGGTCACCAGCAGCCCTCTGCCTTACTGCTGAACAATTGCTGAAAATTCTGGTAGAGAATTATGTCTTCAACTGTGTACCTACTGGTGACCTCACCAGGCTCCAAATGCTAGTTCCAAACTGAGGGTCACACAGACAACTATGGTTAAACTTAGAGATCCTCAAAACAAATCAAAAAGTTGTAGTGTAGGCACCCATGCACACTCACACACACACACACACACACACACACACACACAAAACGTGTGTGTGAAATTGTCAAAAAATTAAAATTTATAAATCTGACTTTCAATTTTCCTCATCTTATGCACTTTTATACATTTTTCTTTTTTATTTAATTACACACTACCTTAAACTTTCATTTCATTGCCTGGGATTTTCCCTTACTGTTTTGGGAGGAAATTGGTCTCATTTACCCTAGGTTAACTTTTAACTACTGAGCCTCTTACCTCTGCTTCCCACATGCTTGGATTACAGGTATGTGTTAAACATGGCCTTTCTTGAACTCTCTACATCTAAACATCACCTTAGCTCTACTGACCTGGAAACTGAAAGCAATATGAAT
>NC_045030.1:152424235-152432744 GCF_008632895.1 Mastomys coucha
CATCAGTGAGTTCCCCTGTTCGTGTACTTGGCAAAAAAAAGTAGGTGTTTCTTATCTTCTGGAAACCACTGGGGATAGGATTGAGAGTAGTTAATCAAGTTGATAAGAACTGTTTGTTAAGTCAAATGAATGAGTTTAGGAAGTTATCCTATAGTAAAGTGTATCCAGTCTTGTGTAAGAATTGAGTGATACCTAGTTTAGCTAATACTGTAGAATTTAGTACTTAGAATTACCATGTAAGTGTAAAACACACACACACACACACACACACACACACACAATCGATTCTTGAATTAGCCTGAAAAGATTTGGTTTGCTGCCCACAGGATAAGGTCACATTTGAGTCAAAGCAACAGATAATGCCAGGAAACATTTTAAAGAAGCACAAACAATAAGGGCTGCTTTCTATCTCTTTATCAAGCAGGGCATTTGATTAACCTTCTTTGTAAGATAAGAGAATCAATTATGTGAATAGCTTGCTGTGTGTGTCGGTTCGCAACATTATCACTTAAGATCTTTATTTTTAAAAATAATAATTTCTACACTCTCAAGTCTAGATGAAATTTTGTTAATTCATTCTCCATGGCCATAGTAATTAGTGAAATATTTAAACTGACAGGAAATAGTAACAAAGCTTCTGAATCCCAGCATAAAAGGGCATCGTGACTAGAATATGTTATTTTCAATCTTGGTTCTCTGTTAAAAAGTCTGCATGGCTGAGTTTGTAGATGACGTTAGTCACATTTGCTGGGTATCCTTTTTGCATCTCTCTGTGCCAGATAATTGTTATTATTTCCAGAAACACTTGTAAACGGGAAGGCATTCATTTCAGATGTGCTTGTCTTCTATTTTCTGAACTTCTCTTTTACGGCAGGCACTGAGCAGGCACTGTTATCCTCCAAAGGATATGTACACTAATGATATATTCTCCATTTTATTAACTGGGAAGACTAATGCTCAAGAGGGTTTAGGTGATTTCCTGCAGATAAAGCTAGGAAGTTGTACACTAGTGACTCTGAAGCAGGGGCTCCACACCAATGTGATTGATTGAACTTGTTGACATTATTTGTACTAAATAAAAAAAATTCAATTTCCTTTCAACTACTGTAGCAGAGTACCTTCTGAGTCTTTATCCCTGAATATATTTTTAAAATTAAGTCTATCACTTTATACCTCTACTTGACTGACTTATCATTGCTTCATCAGCTTCTTTGAACCAACAAAACCTTTTTAGTAAACATGAGCCTCAATCTACTATGTCTGGGAATTTATAAGCTGTCTATAATGTCTCAAGTTTTGCAGCATCTTCCTTTCATTGTGAAAATGTCAGCTTTACCTCTTCCAAGTACAAAAGTGGCCACATGGAAACTTTCAACTTTATAAGACTTAACAGAAGAAAATTAATTAGGAGTTCCTCAACCTGCCCTGAAACTATTATCAGATTTTGCAGTACTAGAGATCAAACCCAGGGTATGGTGCATGATACACTATAACACTGGGCACAGGTCCTTAATCCTTATCCGTTGGATGATCTTTTTGTTTTTAAGACAGGATTTCATTCTATAACCCAGACTTCCCTCAAACCCTCCTTCCTCAGCCTCCCAATTGCTGGGATGATAAATATGAGCCATCTCACTCTGCTTCTAATCCTTGATTTCTTCAGACAGGATCTTCCTGTGTATGTCAACTAGTCTACCTATAAACTGGCTGTGAAATTCAGGTTAGCCTCAAACTCTCAATTCTTCTGCCTCAACTCCAGAGACTTACAAACACACATGCACGCATGCATGTGTGAACTATAACTATAACTATATATATATATATCCATATCCATATATATACATATATATGTATGTATGTATATACATATATGTATATATATATATATATATGTATATATCTATCCAAAACTGGATTTATCAAATCTTAACATGAAACAGACATATCTCTGTCTTCTTTGATTAAAAGAACAAAAAAACCTCGGCAATAGAAGTACCTTTTTAATTCTTTGAAATATATATATATTTTCAACTGTTGGCTCTGCCCCTTTCCATGTGATCATAAAAGATGAAGCATTGAAGAACAACATTTACAGAAAAAGAAACTGAGGCCCAGAAAGCTTATCTCAGCTTCGTACATGGATGTGAGTGCTAGCCTTGAATTTTTCACTGCAATCCTCTTTAGCCTGCCACATGCTGCCTTGGAATATCCTCATTTCAACTTGCTTTTTTCTCATTCCAGACTTTCCCCAGACCTTCTCAATGAGAAAACTGACTACCAGTTCCCTAGCAGAACCATCTTCCAAAATTCTAATGGGCTCCTATTTGCTTCTCCTAATGATACTTAAATACCACCATGCTAGTGTTGACTTTCCAGTTCATCAGATAACAAATTGAGTCACTTCTGTGTTCCATGTGGCTGGAACATGCAGTTGCTGACTAATGGGACATTCTACAGAGGAAGGAAAGCAATTATGGCACAAGTCAGAGGAGCAGATACTGATTTGTTTCATACAACCCTGCCTATTCTTACCACACCAGTATAACAAACCAATGAGAATTCTCCATATCTCTGGCTGTTGGTTGTCAGCTACACAACTTTTTACAAATTCATTTGTTTCTGTGTATGTACATGGCATATGCATGTGTGAGGGTCAAAGGATAACCAGCGTGATTCAGTTCTCTCCTTCCACCTGTGGGGCCTAGGTTCAAACTCAGGTCATCAGGTTTGGCAGCAAGTGCCTTTACCTGCTGACCTATCAATTATACATCTATTTTTTTTTAAAAAAAATATGCATATATCCATTAGGGCCAGTTTGATGACTAGGTAAATAAAGTGCTTGCCACACAAGCTTGAGGACCTGCGTTCAGATTCTTAGCACCCACACAAAAAGCAGAGCTCAGTGAATCCTGGCACTAAGAAGTGGGGTGGAGTCCCTGGAATCTGCTAGTCAGTCAGGCTAGGCAAATTACTGAGCTCCAGGTTCAGCAAGACAGAGAACAGTTGAGGTAGACACTGGAAAATGGACATTGACCTCTGACTTGTGCATGCACTCTCATGCATATTCGGACCCACCCACACATACACACCATAAAAATAAAAAAGGACATGCAAGCATGATTACCTTAAGGCACACAAGGAAATTAAAAGCAGAATATCCGGTCCAAAATTTTGACACTCCCCGAAGCAGTTTCTTCCTTTGTATAGTAGGCATACTACACCAAGTAGTTGGCCACGTGTAAAATATTGCCCCATGCTGGGTTTTCATCAGGAAAAACAAACCATAAGCCATGTTTCTTCATGTGTAAAAAGCAAGTGCTGTGAAAATTGTGTGGTAAAGCAATGAGAAGCCCTGTACAATCTGAGGCATAGAGCAGGCTCTTGAATATTCGGGCATGGAATGGAGATAGAGCTCTACCTTGGGGTCACCTCCATCACTACTGAGGGTCTGATGTCAGGCTGTGGGTTCCTCAAGGACACTCTGAACTCTAAAGGGATTCCTATGCTCCACAGCACATGCCTTCCTGGGTAGCCCACAAAATGAAAAGGCAAGGTCATAAAATCATGACCACTTAGGTTCAACAGTTGACAGGTTTGATGGGTCACCTTAGTCACACAGTTCCCCATGCTCCCCCACCTCTGGCCACTTCTGCTGTTGTCTCCTCCTTCCCACAGGTATTGGTCCCAAAGACACATGTAATGACCTCCATAAAGCAAACTCTCAGGCTGGCTTCCTGGGAGAAAGGCCACCTCCCATACAAAGACACTGGAGTAAAGAAATAGTTGGAACTTGAGGTTTAAAATCATTTGTAGTTCAGACTGGACATGCTATATCTTTACTAAACCTATTATTATTAAAATATGCATAAAACACCCGAAATTCAGAACCACTTTAAAAAGCTAACTTTAAAACTAATACTACTGGTAATTGAGATGAGACTAGGAAATTAGATACTGAGAAAAGTGGTTATTTGTAACAAAAAGAGTGGATATAAGCCTTACTTCTGATATCTGATTATTTTCTGAAATTTTTGAGTTACATGTATCTTTTTATAGTAGAAGAAAAAAACTAAGGAAATATGGATATTTACCTTATTTCTACCTAATGAGATTTTAAAAGTAATTTCATATGAGTTTCAAATGAAAACTTTTCATAGTTTTGAGAAAAAATATAAAAATATAAAAAATGTAAAAACCATCTACCTCCCTCACTCAGAGTAAGTAATTTTATTATTTGTGAAATTAACCTTTCACAAAGTGGCCAATCCTTGAAGAATGGCATCTGAAGTTGACCTCCAGCCTCTGCATGCATGTGCACACATATGTAACCACACATTAACATACCCACAAAAAGGAAAATACCCAAAATAACATTTGACAATAGAGTCTTTCATCCATTTGTTAAAATTCACATGCATTAGATGGGGAGGGACACCCAAAGTCCCACCTCTACCTGAGGAGCTATTGGCTTGATGGCTACTGAAGAAGGGAAAAACAATTTCAGGTGGTAAATGCTCCAGTGGATGTTCCTATATTCATACACACAGGGACCAAGTAGACATAGTGGGTTACCAAAAAGAAAAGGCATGAAGTTAGAAAGGGGATATGAAAAGCATCTAAGAGGAACCAGTGTCAAGGAGGTAGATATGATTAAAGTACATTGTATACACCTACGAACTTCTCAAATAATAAATAAAAATACTATAATTTAAAAATTGGCATGCATGCTATCTTAAGCTTTAGTGTTTGAATTCAAGTAGCCAGAACAAATGTCTGTGGGCTACTGAATCATTAGTATCGAAAAGGGAAGTCTGGAGACCAGCTTATAAGCTAGACAAGTGCAAGGGAAGCTAAGCAGTGGGGAGCATAGCCAAGTTATGAAAGGGAAAACAACTTAAGATGTCACTACTAATCCAAACTTCCCTACACATTGGCTACTTCTGATCCTGACCTCTCAAGCAGCGCTATTACAGTCACAAATATTTATTCCATACTTCCCAAATTTTGGTATCATTTTCTCAAGATTCAACATCCATTCTAATGGCCCAATTCACACTCTAGATACCGTTTGCAGAAATAAAATACTGCCTCTCCCTCAAATCATAAACTATGAGCGTATCAGTAGTGAAGCTGTTTTCCCACAATGTAAAGCCCAGTCTCTTTATCATACTTTGTAATGCTGAAGCCGAGACTCTATAAACCAAAGTTTTCTTCACTACCATCTCCTATATTGACCCTGTCAATGGAAAATTCTAGAAGCAAACTGGAAGTCTAGAAGTCTAGAAAATAAATGAAGGTCAATTCGTCCTTGTATTTACTTCCTCTGGTTGTCAGATTAGTTTAGCAATACTTCTTCACCCTGGAGGTGGTGACTCATGCCAGTAGTAGCAGTAGATTCAAGATTGCAATCTTCCCAACACTTGCAGAACGAGCTCATCATGCCTCCTTTAAGCTCAAAGACACTAGTTCCAGCCAATCAGCTTTTGCTCTCCTCAGAGGTTCAAGTGCATGACTCATTGGGGCCTTTCCCTCAAACCTTTATGTTTTAAAAATTCCAAACTTTCCCTTTGATTTTCTGTTGCTATGGGTGTGTCCTTTTGAATGCTTGAGGGTGAAAACCAGGACATTGCTTGTGCTAGGCAAGGTCTCTACCACCAAGTCACATACCCAGCCGTGGGTGTTTTACCTGCACTTATATCTGTGCACCATGTAGTGGCCTGGTGCCCACTGAGGCCAGGAGAAGGCACTGGGTTCTTGGCTCTGGAGTTAAGGATTGTTGTAAACGAAGTCGGTACTGGGAACCAAACCTGGGTTATCTGCAAAATCAGGACGTGCTATTAACTGCTGAGCCATCTTTCCAGCCCTGTAGCTTCGGATTTTTGAGACAGGGTCTTGCTATGTATAATCCACACTGATTCAAACTCAGGATTGTCATGTCTCCACCTCCTAAGTGCTGGAATTACAGGTATGTGCCAATATGCAAGGCTTTTAGTGTCTCTTTTCTGCTTTCAGATTTCTAGTACCTAGTTAGCAATGTGGCTCACATTGTTGGGACTCACAACCATCTCTAATTCTGGTCCTAGAGGATTACATAAGGTCTTCTGACCTCTTTGGGCACCAGGCACACATATGATGCACAGACATATATGCACACAAAATACCCCTACACACAGAAAATAAATTATAAGCAGCACCACTTATAA
Organism: Mastomys coucha; assembly: GCF_008632895.1. Lineage (NCBI taxonomy): Eukaryota > Metazoa > Chordata > Mammalia > Rodentia > Muridae > Mastomys > Mastomys coucha. The sequence goes on from NC_045030.1 coordinate 152,430,439, forward strand.
CAGCATAAAATATGAAACACTTATGGATAAATTAAACAAATTTGTGCAGTGGATGTACACTGAAAACTATATGCTGATGAGCAAAATCAAAGATGAGCCAAGTGGATGGGAAAACATACCATACATGGAACAGAAAATTGAATCTTGTTAACATGTGTTTTTCCCCATATATATGTATATATGTATGTATATATATATATATATATATATATATATATATATATATACAGTGCTAACAATCAAAATCTAAGCAACCCTTCTCTTTTAGAATCTGGTGAGCTGATCCCAAAATTTATATGGATATGGAAAGGACTTAGTAAGAAAACAAAGTCAGAATAATTATACTATAATTTCTAGACTTCTTATGAAAGCCACTGTCATAGTTAGGGTTTTACTGCTATGACCATGACCAAGGTAAGTCTTATAATGACAACATTTAATTGGGGCTGGCTTACAGGTTCAGTAGTTCAGTCCATTATCATCAAGGCAGGAACATGGCATCGTCCAGGCAGGCGAGAGTTCTACATCTTGTTCCAAAGACAAACAGGAAAAGACTGGCTTCCAAGCAACTCGAATGAGGGTCTTAAAGCCCATACCCACAGTGACACACTTCCTCCAACAAGGCCACACCTACTCTAAGAAGGCCACACCTCCTAATAGTGCTTTTCCTTAAGCCAAGCATATTTAAACTACCACAGCCACTCTCCAGGATACTTCTCTGTCAACTAGATACAAACTAAAGTCATCAGAGAGGAGGGAACCTCAATGGAGAAAATGCCTCCATTAGACTGAGCTGTAAACAAGCCTGTAGAGCATTTTCTTAATTAGTGATTGATGTGGGAAGGCCCAGCCCATTGTGGGTGGTGCTATCCATGGGCTGGTAGCCCTGGTTTTGTAAGAAAGCAGGCTGAGCAAGTCATGAAGAACAAGTCATCAAGTAGGACTCCTCCATGGCCTCTCCATGGAACCTGTCTCCGGGTTCCTCCTCTGAATTCTTGTGCTTACTTTCTTCACTGATGGCTATGATAAGGCAAATAAGCCCTTTCCTTCCCAAGTAGCTTTGGTCATAGAGTTTTATCACAACAACAGAAACCCTAAGATAGCCACAAAAAATAAAAGAAAACAAATGAATAGTATTGATAAAAGCATTAACATATAGGCAATGGAACAGAATAAAATGTCTACAAATAAATGCACCCGAGTTTTAGTAAATGATTGTTGTTGGTTTATGAGACTGAGTCTTGCTATATAGCACACACTGGCAATAAACTTATGGTCCTCCTGCCCCTGCCTTTCAAATGCTGGGATGACTTTGAGGAAAGGGCCCTATAAGGCTAGCACCACTGCAGCAAGTTGAACAATTGATTTTTTGATAAACTAATCTCATGGGGATCTTTTCAACAATGGCATTTGAACAAGTACCCAGTCATTTGGGAAAATATTAATCACCAATCATATGTGAGACTTAACCCCAAATGGATCATAGACCTACATAGAGATTAAATATATTCAATTTCTAGGGCCAGTAAAACAACCTAGTAGGTAAAGGCACTTGCTGCCAAGCCTGACAAACTGAATTCAATCCTTGGAATCCACACGATGAAGTAGACTCCTGAAACTTGTCCTCTGACCTCCACACGTGGCACAAACACCTACAAAATCTATAAAGAAAAAATAAGAAAAAATAAATTCATAGGAGACAGGGAGAAAGTGAGGGAATAATCCATCTTGCCCATCAGAAAAGCAAGAGAAAGCTGAGGAAAGAGGCTCTGAGTTGGCAAATATCTGGTATTTAAGGAATAAACAACAAGGACTCTTGTAGAGTTTGAATTCTGTGAGCTGTAGCAAGTTGTAGAAAGCCAAGTGAAAGAGACTGCAGCCCAGGAGCCATCTGGGGGCAAAGAACAGCAGCAAAGCATACCGTTGTTATTGTTGTCTTACAATTTAAAAGGCTCTGTGTGTTCAGTGCACACATGGCCTATGAGGAAAAACAGCAAAGTTCATTGGAAACTGTCCAGTCCCCCTCCCCCAAAAAAGAAGAACCAACAACAATAATAATAGTACCTGCATATGGGAGGTAATCATTGTGTATTTTCTTCTCTTTTAGAGAACTGCCTGTTTTGCGGCTGCCAGTGTTATCATTGATTTTGCCTTTAGGACTCTAGTAGAATTTATTTTTATTTTTAATCCTGGAAAGCCAACTGTCCTAGCATCACTTTGTGAGCACAGTTGGTTGGTTCTTTCCCTTACCAGTTTGGGATACAAGGCAAAAATATCTCTCTCTCTCTCTCTCTCTCTCTCTCTCT
>NC_045030.1:152432811-152438395 GCF_008632895.1 Mastomys coucha
CACACACACACACACACACACACACACACACATACACACACACACAAAAGTGACTCTTTTGTACAGAAGGACATTCTCTGCTCTGTGTCACATATACATTTATCTATTCCAGTCAATACTATTCTTCTATTCTTTTCAGTTTGCAATTATCTTGCAGTATGTCTTGATTTCAGCTGGGCTGCTTCTGTCCCATCCCACTACCTTTTGTTTTTATTTTCCCCATTAAGGGGGAGGTGCATTATTGTTTCACATTAATTTTAGGATTAGCTTGCTGTTGAGTTCTCCTAAGATTCCTGTGTGTGTTTTTGTTTTTATTACATATAGTTTGTAAAGTGGCCAAGGGAGAATTACATCTATTGTCTTAAGCTCTTCCAAGAGTAAGTAAATGGAACAAGCTTGCCATTATCAGGCTCCTCAATAAAGTTAAAATCAGTCTCCAAATTCTACTTCCAGGAACTTCTATTTACATTGCTACTATAAAATATTTCTTGCTGAGCTTTATAATAATTACTAGTAGTAGAAAGGAAGGTGTTTTGTACCCAACAAAGAAAAACAAAGTCTATTTATCAGGCATATATTTGGCAAACGCATAGAAAAAAAAGTGAGCAAAAGATATTAAAAGGAATCCCAGGAGAAATCCAAACAACCAATTAACAAATACAAGATTTAGTCAAATTAGCAACCAAAGAAGCACAATCATTTACATCTGTCAAGGAAAAAAAAACACTTTTTTCTGATCTTTTCTATTTTTCCTAAATGCTGTGCTTACTTCCCTTTTATAAAGATATGCCAGCAGGATATTTGATTCTATTCGAGCTTAAAATTGGTGCAACTTTTAGGGAAGGAAATAGAGTGAACTTTTCTGAAAACTGTTCCATTTGATCGTGGAGATTTCAATCTAAAGGGGAAAAAAATCAAAATTATTGTGAAAGAATGTCCATCAAAGTGTCATTTCTGATTAAAAAACTCAAGAAATTTAATTATCTGACACCATGAAAAGAGTTAAATAACAGTATGGTACTGCTATGAGATGAAAGGATACAAGCATCACATGAATATGTCTGAATATTCTTTCATAACTGAGAAACATGTTCATGAATAAATATTAAAACAAAAAGTGCAAAATAGTAGCTATCATATACTCATAAATAGATGTAAATATATAGATTAAACACACCCCTATACCATTAACAATGAGTGTGTGTGCATGTGTGCTATATTTCATATTTCTCATATATATAATGGTTTCTGGGTTGTGAATTACCAGTGTTTTGTTTGTTTGTTTTTCTTGTTGTCTGTATTTAATGAATTTAATGAAATTTCCACAGTAAGCATGTATTATCAAAACATGAAAATGTTAAATAACAAATAACTCAATGTGTTATGGGCCACAAGAAGTATGGGCTTTTAGATCTCTCACTTCACTTTTAACCATGTATTCTGTTACATGCAACTATGGATAGATAGACACTGCCTATAGAGTGACTATTTAGCCCTTGAAAAGTAATATGCTGTTACCATTTAGATCCTAATGAAATGCCCAGAGTTTTGTTACATGGTCAACACTCTGTAGTTCTGCATAGTTCTGCATAGTGTTTTCTAATCTATGTGGTGAATATTTATGTGTGTCTGGATCTAGATTTTACATAACATTGCCATTTTAAGAAAGATGAGTTTGTCATGCTGTTGGCAAAAACAAATGCACCATTTCTAAGGTTTATGTTGTCACTTGGTCCAGCTTCCAAGACCAGCATACCCATGCACACCCACAGCCTTGCTGGGTACTGTAATTCGTTCCTTTCCCCCTTGTAGCCAGGAAAGATTTCAGAGTATCCTTTTACACTTACGTGTAACTGCCTACCAAGATATTTTTATCGTATCCTCAAAACCACTCAACTCCTTTTCATTTGCCTTTTTCTACCTACAATAACTTCAACTCTTTCCTCTTTCTGAAAACAAGGAAGTTCTCTTGGTATTTATGTATTTATTTTGCTAGGAAACAAATTGGAATTAAGCCACATTTCTATTCAGTGTCAATAAAGCTCATAAAAGAGACCAGCTCCCTACCTTCGTTTAGGCCTCTTGGTCAAATTTACTCAGCTTTGCAGTCAGCAATCGTCCCACTCACAAGGCCAAGGTTTCTCCAGAGAATGAATAACCTGGCCCTAGAGCTCTGTGACTAATCACGTTTGCCTAGCCCTCACTTTCCCTCATTAAACAGCTTTTAGAATTCAGCTTCCTCTGTCTACCAGTGAATATGTGAAATGCAGAGGCACTACATCCCAAACTCCAGTCTAATATAGCAGCTTTCTCTTTGCTGATTCCCTGACAGCATGCTCGTGAGTGAACAAACATACCCAAGAATCTGGCCCTATCAGTGCTGTGTCCATCCACAGCTGGGTCCCTAGCCAGGAAATAGATACTAAGTAGGGCTCTGGAAAACTTTTATTCTCAAAACACCATGATAGGGTATGTGGTCAAGTTCATAATGACAGGACTTGGGACAGATCAGTGGTGCCAGGCCCTGGGTTCAAATTCTGACACAAAAAATACCATAAGGATAGAAAATCCAAGGACAGTCAGCAGGGGGGATATAGGAAATTAGTGTATAACAAGTATATGTTTTTTGCTTAGAAAATGCAAAAATTCTAGAAATGTAAGGTGGCATTAACCACACACTGATACAGATATATATTTAATGTCACCGAATGTACAATGAAAATAGTAAACTCTTGTGTCTTCCACATTTTATGACTTAAACAAAAAGAAAAATTCACTAGACGAAAAAAAATTATGAGAAAGAGAAAAAAAAAAAAGCAGCCCTGTTTGCCTGTGTAATCTAAACCCTCTTATCTAGATGCTGCCTCTCAACATTCCAGATGGGTGAGCTCTTAGATACTCAGAGTTCCACACCAGGTCAGCTGGTGAAAGGAAACTGGAAAGCGCAGGAGAGAAAGGTGTCTTGGCTACAGCCTTGTCCCCCGGGCCGGCAAAGAAGCTGCACTAAAAGGCACTGGCCTCTGGAATTGCTAAAGGCTCCCTTTCCAGCCACTGACTTTTGAACTCCATAGTGGTACTTGTTTCTAGACTTTACGTTGCCTGGGGGTGGGGGTGGGGACCATAAGCGATCCAACCCCAACTGAACCATGCTTATTTGTTCAGCAGCTCCACACAGTGTCACCCTCCCCCCGCGGGGATTTTTTTAAGGGAAAAAATAGTACCTTTTCCCCTCCCCCCAATCATATCCAATCCTTGAGAGCCACCCTAGTCGTGCCTGCCCTTAACTCAAATATCCGAGAAGAGTAACGAGACGAATCAGTAGCCCTGAGCAGCCCGCTCAGTGTAATTCTGAGCTATGTCCCCCCCACCCCCGATTCCTCAGTAAAACTCCTAAGTCAAAAAAGATGAAATTTTTTGCTGGAAGCATTTTCAAGTCAAGCAAATCTGCCACATTCCTTCAAGGACAGCTGCAGCAAGTGCAGCTACTGAGCTGTTGTGCAACATTCTGCCAATATTGGCACAATCGAGCACATGGATAAAACATGACATGCTTTCTCTGTTTTCCATGTTTTACCACAAAATTCTGTTCTAGAAAGTCTGGGATTCTTGAATGCCTGTCATTTCCCTGGACTCATCTGGAAATCTGGAAAGTTCCCTTTTGGGTGCACTCCCTCTCTGTTGAATGGCAGAGGTCATTCCTTCCCCTTCAGCAGCACAAGCCTTTTTAACCTGAACCTGAGCTAATGTTTATGTGGGTATATGGAAGAGGATCGAACTACTGTTTTTATTTAGCATTTGCAGATGATAACATATGGGGCCCTGGATCTTGACATCTCAATTTCCTGAGGTAGCTGAAGACCCCCTAATATACAGAGACCAAATCTCTCCCTTCAATTAACATTTTACAACTTCCTTGCTCTGGGGAAACAGTATTGGTAACACTTCTCTGCATGTGCAATCTGTTTAGGTGGAGCATCCATGGCAATTAGCAGCAAAGTGTGACTTTAAATGCGCCACAACAACAAATTTTGAACCTGAGATTATAATATATGCAGCCTGAGTCTGAAATGGTAGAGAAAAGAAATAGACCGGAAACCACTCATAGTGTCGTAAAGCAGCTCTAATTTAATTTAATCTTCAGGAATGGGGAAAAAAACCACATCTCCTTTTTTTAGAAATTGTTGTTGTGAATATTTGAAATACCTCCTTCTGGGAGAAAATATTGGCCTCACTTTTACTCAAATGAACCTGATAAATTATGTCTAAGAAGTGAATTACATCTTTCAAGACTCCAAAGATCATTCCAGATTCAATTTCATAAAACAAGTAGCATTTTGATTAAAATGTTTGTTCAACAGTAGAATTGCCAAATCTCACCCAATGCACCTTTGCTATAGCAACATTTTAACACAATAATATCACTGCAAAGTTCAAACACAATAAGCAATAACTACAAAATTAAATAGGAGCTCCCTGCTCTAACACAGAAGAGAAGTTCTACCAAAGGTGAGTGCTATTTAGATTTTCTTAAAATTAAATTGAAAAAAAAAAAAAACTCTTAACCCAGAGGAATAATTTGGTAAACCTACTAAATGACACTTTTATAAAGATGTTTATTTTACTATTTTATGGTATGAGTGTTTTCCTTGCATATATGTATGTATACCTGGTGCTTACAAATGTCAGTTTGAGGGTTTTGGATCCTCTGGGACTTGAATTACAGAAAATTGTGAGTTTCCATGTAGGTGCTGGGAATCAAATCCCGGTCCTCTGCAAGAGGAACAAGAGCTCTTAAACCCTGAGCCATCTCTCCAGCCCTAAATTATGCCTTTTAAAAACGAAATTACCTCCTCTTTATTTCTGTGATTTTGATTACTTGCTATTGCAGACATCAGGATTTTTACAATAGTAAAATCTTCAGGCCTTTAACAGGGCCTCTGGTGAAAGAAGCTGTATTCGCCCCTTGAACACTTGACAACAATAATGTAAGAAATACACATTGTGAAGAATCACAAACAAAGGCAAGTATATGTGGTGCAGTTAACTATCAAAAGTCAGATTCAAATAATAAAACTGATAATAACCCAAACGGTCATGAATGGGGGACTCATAAAAATCTATGGACTCTCCCTGCAATGAGAACTGAAAAAAGAAGAAAAATGTCAGAAGTATATATTAGACTGCACTGTAAAATATAGTGTTGGAAAAAGCAAGGTCCACAAGAAAAATTATAGAAATCTATCATCTATTTGTGTCTGGGGAGACAATAGAACAATCAGTAAAGTGCTTGCCACACAAACAGGACATGAGTTTGATCCTTTGATCCCTAGTAGTCAAGTAAAAATTTACACACACACACACACACACACAAAATACATCCTGGATATACACACCTGTAATCACAATACTAGAGAGGTGGAGATAGGAGAATTCCTAGGGCTTGCTTGCCAGCTAGTCTAGCCAAATCAATGAGCTCCAAGTTCAGTGAGTAAATCCTGCCTCAAAAACTAAAGTGGAGACCAGTTAAAGGAAACACCCGACATCAACGTCTCTGACCTCTACATGCATGTACACACACAGAGGG
>NC_045030.1:152438405-152444560 GCF_008632895.1 Mastomys coucha
TGGATGAAAGAGACATCAATCTTCTACCCTTAGCATTCTTAGTTCCCAAGCCTTTTGACCCAGATTAGAGTTTCAGGCTCTTGAACTATAAGGTCTTTCTGGCTCTCTGGCATGCAGAAAAAGAGATAACCAGACTTTTCAGCCCCCAACCTATACAGTGGTATAAGCCAATTCCTTGTAACAAACCTCACTTAATATACAAAAATATCACACACACACACACACACACACACACACACACACACGCACACTTTCTCTTGAAGAACCCTAACTGAACAGCCAGTCCTCACATCAGCTGGGGAATGTATGCACAGCCTGGCAAGAAAGGGACAGTCCAAACAGCATCTTCTGTACCAGGAAGTCTCAATCTTGAGTGTATTAGGGGATACTTAAAATGGCTCACTGGGCTGTAGCACCAGAGTTTTGGGTTAAGTTAAACAGAGAGAGGAGACAGGAGAAAGTCTCAATAGTTAGCATTTCTAGAAAGTTCCCAGATGGTGTTAGGCTGCTAATCCCAGCAATAGAGTTTGAGAACCACTGTCCTGCATCCATCATCTTATCCTTTTCCTCTGTAGACAACCTCAGTTACATCTTTACTTCCTTCAAATTCTCTCCTTGATGTGTACTGCTTTTGCTCTGCTATCTTTGTACAAATTCCAGTGCAGTACCTTATTCCATCAGCCCTGGATTAGGAGTAATTATTACATAGACAAAAAATGTAAACCCTTTTGTGAATTACTTTTATTGGTCATCTATATTGACTAAAACCAATACAGAAATGTGACGTCTGGCTTAATGGAAGAGCATTTGCCTAGCATGCATGAGACCTAGGTTGAAAGTATCATAAAAAGTGCAACAGAGTCATATAGAATTCACTTGAATTGTCTGAAATTGAAATGCGAAGGAACCTGTCTTAGGGTTTTACTGCTCTGAACAGACACCATGACCAAGGCAACTCTTTTAAGGATATTTTATTGGGACTGGCTTACAGGTTCAGAGATTCAGTCAGGTATCATCAAGGCAGGAGCATGGCAGCATCCAGGCAGGCATGGTGCAGGAGGAGCAGAGAGTTCTACATCTTCATCTGAAGGCTGCTAGCACAACACTGACTTCCAGGCAGCTAGGATGAGGGTCTTAAAGCCCACATTCACAGTGACACACCTACTCCAACAAGGTCACACCTGCTCCAACAGGGCCATACCTTCTAATAGTGCCACTCCCTGGGCTGAGCATATACAGACTATCATATTCCACTCCCTGGCCCTCATAGGCTTGTCCAAACATATGAGTTTGTGGGGGCAACACATAAACATAGCATAATGCATTTAGTTCAACTTCCAGAGTCCCCATAGTTTATAGCAGTCTCAAAAATAGTAAAAGTCCAAAGTTCAAAGTCTCTTTTGAGATTCATCCAATCACTTAAATGTAATCCACAAAGCAAGACAGGAAACCAGATGGGCAAACCCCAAACTCTGCATCTCCATATCAGATGTTAACAAGATCTCCAACTCCCTTTTCATCTTTGTTTACTGCAACAAATTTGTTTCTGCTGGCCTGGTTCCACTACCTTTAGCAGCTTTCCTCAGCAGGTAGCCCACGGCTCTGGCATCTCAAATATCTTGGAATCTCCAAGTCAACTTCAATGTTACAGCTTCTTGTTTTAATGTCTGGGATCCACACATGATCTTCTTGGTTCCTCCAAAGGGCTGGCTCTGCCCTCTGTAGCATTCTAAGCTCAGGTTAGATCCACTCCAATGCTGCTGCTGTTCTTGGTGATCATCCCATCATACTGGCATCTCCAATATGCAGCTGGGGCCTTCCGCTGCAACTAAGCTTCACCAATAGCCTCTCACAGGCTCTCTTCATGGTGCCAAGCTTCAACTCCTTTGCATGACCCCTTCAGTCCTGGGCTGACAACTGCAACTGGGACTGCACCTTCACCAATGGCCTTCCATGGCCTTTCACAGTACTAAGCCTCAGCTGCTCTTCATGACCCCTTCATGCCTTCAAAACTAGTACCACCTGGGTGACTCTTATACCTTACCAAGTTCAGTTGCAGCATGAGGTACAACCTTAGCTATCTCTGGAACACAGCTTCTTTGTGCTCTCAGAAAACACTTCCCAGAAGATTTCACCTCAGTGATGCTTAATCACCACTAATTTCTTAGCTCCAGCTAACCAGCATTGATAGTAGTCTCCTTTTCCTCTTGACTATAAAGCCAGAGGCACACGGCCAAAGCTGCCGAGTTCTGCTGCTTGCAGGACCCCCTTGTTCTATTGCATTATCACTAGCTTCCTCTTTTCCAGCTCCTTCACTGCCTAAGCTTGACTGTCCTATATCTTGCTCTGTAGATTGACCTTGAACTCAGAGATAAGCATGCCTGTCTTCTGGGATTAAAGGTGTATTCCACCATGCCTAGATTTAAGCTTTTTTTTACTGAGAACCTGCTCTGTTCCAGGCTGGCCTTGAACTCAAGAGATCAGCTTGGCTTTGTCTCCTGGAATTAAAGGTATGTAGCACCATGCCTATACCTAAGGTTAGCTGGGTAGGATCTTGCCCCAAGGTCCCACTCCCTTAATCTGTGCTCTCCTAGAGCATAGGATTCAGCTCCATTCCACTTCCTGGTACCCCTTTAATACTCGAACCATATATTTTATATTTTTTCTTTCTCACCTTGCTATTTTGTTTAAAATGTTCTTCATGAAACTTAACCAGAGAACTATGATGGGTGTTTCTAAGACTTCCTTTGTCAATACAATTAATCTTTGTCTCTTCACCTTAGTCTCAGGCAGATTCTTTGAACAGTGGCAAAAAGCAGCCACATTCTTCACCAAAATATCACAAAAACAATTGCTATGCCATATACTAAAATTCTTCTCTTCTGAAACCTCTTGAGCCAGGTCTTCACAGTTCAAATTACACTTAGCAACAAAGACTTCTATATTCCTGCTAGTATGGCCCATTAAGCCCCCATTTAAATCATTTTACCTCTTTCCAAATCCCAAAGTCCTAAAATTCACATTCTTCCAAATAGAAGCATGGTCAAGCCTATCACAGCAATACCCCACTCCTGGTACCGATTTCTATCTTAGTTGGAGTTTTACTTCTGTTAACAGACACCATGATCAAGGCAACTCTTATAAAAAGAGTTGGAGCTGGCTTACAGTTTCAGAGATTCTGTCCAGTATCTTCAAGGTGGGAGCATGACAGCATCCAGGCAGGCATGGTGCAGGCTGAGCTGAGAGTTCTACATCTTCATCTGAAGGGTGCTAGTATGATACTGGCTTTCAGGCAGTTAGGATGAGGGTCTTAAAGCCCACATTCACAGTGACACACCTACTCCAACAAGGTCACACCTACTCCAACAGGGCCATACCTTCTAATAGTGCCACTCCCTGGGCTGAGCATATACAAACCATAACAGGCCCTAAAATCAGTAAAAACAGTTCACTGGCTTACTCTATCCTTTTTGTAGAAGATCTTATAGCAATAATATAGTTCAATGTTTTTGTGATGTAGCAGTGTTTGGGCACAAAGGAAGAGCTCTTGTGACTAGAATGGAGTGAGCCACTGATCTCCACGCTTTTCATTTTCTACATGAGGAAAGTGAGTACCTCATTCACAGATGTATGCCACAAAATGACACATACCTTCATACCTGGGAATAACTTGGTTTGAGATGCAGAATGAGAACATCTCATTTGGGTCTTTCATAGCCCATGAATATAATGGCAGTTAGTTCCTCGCCACTCCAGCACCTTCCTCTATAGGCTCTTTATCCTCAGGAAACAATCAAGGTAAGACTTACTGGACTCCAAATGTGTTCAAATCAATGTACTAGAGATAGCACACATACTACCTCTTTATCAGCCTTCATAGTGATCAATGTTGGAACTATAGTGAAATAATGATAATTCGTCACCCCAATCCAGACCAAGAACATCATCTGAAAAGTGGAAATTAACACTTTCTTAGGATTCTTTGATCCTTGGGTCCCTCACAGTCAAGTCATCAAATGTGGCATTCTATGTGCAATTACATCAGACATGTGTGCCTTGACAAATGGCAAGCTGTGTAATACTAGTCAATGAAAAATTACTCTTGTTTCTAACAATCCCCAACTCCTTTGTCAAATAAATACTGGTACCACTAACCATAAGGAGCCATCTATCCTCATTTTCATCCCTTCAATCCAGTCTCTGACGGAATTTGGAACCGAAAGCTTCTTTCTATGCTTTTTTAAATCTTTTAACAGAAAGTTTTCCTTTAAGACATCTTAGTGGCTAAACCAATACAATAGCAATTATCCATGTGTATCTATTTCAGAGTAAATTTAAATTAGCCAAACAATAAAGGCAAAAATTCTACTTCTCACTCCCACATTTCAAATATTCCTTAGCCACCTGCAACACTAGCATGCAATAGAGACATGTCTATGAGTACAGAAAGTTCTGTTGGGCAGGCCAGTCTGGAAACCCTCACTACATTTGATTTATTCAAATTCTTCTTCCTCAGAAGTTCCTAGAAAGAAAATAAAATGTGTTTGGAGGTGTAGCTCAGTTTGTACAGTGCTTTGCTAGCATATACAAAGCCCTCGGATAGATCCCAGCACCACACAAACTAGGTGTGCTGGTGCATGACTATGATCACAGCACTCAAAAGGTAAAGGCAGAAGGATCAGAAGTTCAGGATCCATTTGGCTATACGGTGAGTTTTAAATAACCTAAAATACATCTTTATCTGTCATTGTCAAAAAAGAGCCTGAAGACGTATGAAGGTTCCCTAAGACTCCTTTAAGGCATCTGTAAGATCAAAACTATTCATGTAGTTCTATAAGCCACAAAACAGTAGCCTTCTAGACCCTTAATTTAAGTGTGTAAAGGAGTGGAAAGAGAAAATGTTTTCAGCAATTCTGAATTACACTATTAATGTTAATGATGTCTTTGGTTAACATTATTTTTATTCTTGTTCTTGTTCTTGACAAGAACCTATCACTAGCTAAGAGAGCCCAGGACTCTCCATTGTCCCAAGGTTGTCTGGTGCAGGATTAAAGAGACAGTTACATGAAGTCCTTGCAAAGTGGCCTTGCCATGAAAGGGATTACAGATAAGATCTCTGTTGTCCCACTATAAAGTAGCAAAATGAAATAGGGCAGCAGGCAATGAGAGTGAACAAACAGTAGCAATATCCTTCTCCTGTCCCCAAACCTAAGCCCTGAGCCCTGTATCATGTCCAAGTATATGAGGAGAACAAAACCAAACCTAGAGAGGGTGATACTGAGGGAAAACTGAGGGATGGGGGACAAGGGTCATGTGCAAAATAGAAACAGGTTCTTGGTATGTTATCCAGGCTGGCCCTGAACTCCTGGTATCAAGCAACCCTCCTGCTTCAGTCTCTCAAGTAGCTAGCTTTACAGGTGCCTCTTCCAGAGAAGAAGATTCAGGGAAGTCTTACTGTGTAGTTTAGCCTCCTCGTTTTTCTCACTTCACCCAGGCTTGTCCCCTCTAATCAAAACAGTAACAATAGATCCAGCCTTCCTCTGTGCACAAATGTTTCTAAAAGCACTTTAGATATGTTGACTTGCCTCAAGCCTGATGGATAGGTGGGCACTCTTTATCATTTTATCAGGGAAGCAACTGAGACACACAAAAGTAAGTAGTTGTTCACAGTCTTTGTGTTTTGAGGGTAGCAGTTCTAAGGAGTGGGGAGAAGCATAAGACAGGCAGGGTAGGTAGAACTCACAGCTTCCTATAAAAAATAAATATTGAATCCTAAGACAATTTTTCATTAAACTTGTCATCTAGTATTTTTAAAAATACTTGGTGGAAATTTGTTTCATATTCGTGCAATTAAATATTTTAAGGGAAAAGACCTAAATAAAAGAAAAAGAAGGTATATGTATGTTTCTCTTAATGTCCAGATGTTCTTTGTTTTGTTGTTTGTTTGCTTGCTTGTTTGTTTGTTTGTTCTTAAAGAAGCCTAGCTGGTAGTGCTCAGTTTCCTTTTTCTGCATAATGGGAATAAAAATACTTCAGAAAAGAATTGAAATACAAACGTACTAACAGGGCCTGACTCTGGCAGATAATAGGTGATTAATAAATGATAGCCATAACAATAGTTCTCCTACCCCTATTCTCTCCCTCTCCCTCTCCCT
>NC_045030.1:152444571-152445117 GCF_008632895.1 Mastomys coucha
CTCTCTCTCTCTCTCTTTCTCTCTCTCTCTCTTTCTCGCTCAGTATAGATATTACACTTCCCTCAAAAGAATCACACATTGAAGGTTTGGTCCTCAATTGGTGACACTATTTAGAGAGGGCTAGCCACCTCATCAAGAGATTGGCTCATTAATGAGTTTATACATGAGTGGACTACTAGGAAGAAAGGGTTAGTTGAAGGAAGGAAGTCACTAATGACATATTTTTGAAGGGTATACCTTAGCTAGCCACAAAACTTTTCATTTGCCTCTTTACTTCTCAATTTCCATGAGGCAAGCAGCTCTGTCATATATCACCTTCCCATCCATAATGTTTTACCCTGAAGAGATGCCTCAACAATTAAAGGAGTTTGCTGCTTTCCAGAGACCCAAAGTACTTCCCAGAACCCATGTTGAGTAGATCACAACTACCTGTAACTCCAGCTGCAGGGGATCAGGTACCTTCTTCTAATCACTACAGGAACTTTCACTCATGTGGACATACCCACACAACACACACACACACACACACACACACACACACACACA
>NC_045030.1:152445405-152448425 GCF_008632895.1 Mastomys coucha
AAGTGTAAAGGACTGTGGACGATTTCAGACTTTACATTTGCCACAGTTTCATTGGTGCTGGTAGAAAATCAGAGATGAAGGACAGTTTCCTTGTAGCAATATCAGAAATTAGACTCTAGCTACTACACCAGTGGTTCTCAAACTCCCTAATGCTGCAACTCTTTAATACAGTTCTTTGTGTTATAGTGACTCCCAACCACAAAACTATTACATTGCTACTTTATAGCTGTAATTTTGCTACTGTAATGAATTGTAATGTAAATACATGATTTGCAGGATATCTGGTTTGCAACCCCTATGAAAGGAACATTCACCCTCAAAGAAGTCATGACCTTCAGGTTGATAACCACTATGCAGAGGTTCTTCACACTTGCATGGCAAATACTTTTATCCATTGAGGCATCTCTCTGGCTCTACTTTCATACATTTAATGCCACTTTTGAATTTGTTCAGGTAACCATCAAACACTAGATGACTGGAAAAAGATATTTTTAATGGGTAAGAGGTTATAATTGATATATGTTTTCCAAACCACATGGAAACTTTATCTCAGTATGTCATCAAGTGTTTGTAAAAATAGTGATAAAAGCAGGTTTTATGATCAAATGTAAGAATCATGATATAAAGATAAACAGGTTTATTTATTTTATGATTTCTCAATACCTTTAAAATATTAGCATATATTGTGGATCCCTAGACTAACTGATTCTTCAACTAATGATTGAAATTTTAGTTCAGCTTCAAGTCTCTCCACTGTAAAAAAGCATTTAGGGCTTCAAGGTATCTAAATGTGTCAAAATTAACTGTGATTATTTAGACTGAGAGAGACAACATAAGGTCAAATCTTTCTAAACCCAGGCATTTTCCTCAGGCTAAAATACACATTTTGTGAAGTGTGCAGCACAAAGCTGCCATTTATGTCAAGCTAGGATTAGTATTATCATACTTGAGATTCATTGAGGAGCTTTTAGCAGTTTTGAAATACAGTTTCATATTCCCAACTGTAATTGAATGAATGCCTGAGAGATCACACCCACCTTGCTAAAACCAGTACAATTATGGAAGTAAAAACAAGTAAATATCTTTGACATAGCCCTTAGGCTGTCTTGAAATACTCAGGCATTAAGTTAATGCAGTGTGCTGACCTGAAGAAATGTGGATTCTGCCCTCCAATTGTAGTGGGAGGCAAAAATTGGTAGCATAAAATTGAGAGGTAAATGAGCCACAAAAAAAAAAGATGTCCATTTTTTTTCATAATGGCATTGCCCCAGAGAATAAATCCCCCACTGAAAAAGTAGTTATGTATAGAAAATGACCAAATCACAGACTTTCTGAGGGGAAGGGGGACTTTAGAGGTCATCTGATATTATGTTGTAAAATTTCTCTTTTGAGAATGAGAGGTTTGGCAATGTGAAAAAGATGCCCCAAGGTGGATAACATCTTATTATACTTACTATTTCACATTCCTTGTCAGTGTGGGATTATTCCAATAAATGCTTGCATTCTTCCTAGACTGGGATTGGGAGATAGCAAAACAAAGAGGCACAGAGAACAGAGGATCCATCTTGGTGATAGCAGTAGTAATAGCAGCTGTGGCAGCCAGACTGGGATACTGTGACACAGGTGGCAGTATCCACTGTCCAATTCCAATAACATGGTGACACAGATGTCACAATGGACAATACTTTGTGGCAGAGTTTTGGCTGAGATAAGTTCCAGCTTTCCCAGAGACACACTGTGAGCTACCAAGAGCTCCCATTAAGGCTTTCCCCATTTAGGCTGTCCAGTGCACAGCTCTTATTCCAGAGAAAAGAAGTTTGTAAGATGGCCTGGCCTTGTGCATGGTCTCCCAGATACTCAAGGTCAGACTGATATCTGCATGCCAATTTTTTCCCTAACACCCAAACACTGATCAAGTTTCAGCAATAGTGCTGCCCTTCTAGCTTGCTTTGGAAAGATGACCAAATTCTAGAACTACACTGTGCTTTAATACACTAAACACTGGAAGGAACCCTAAAATGGTCTGTGGGGCCAGTCCTTGAGAGGATTTTGAATGTCATACTGAAGGGTAATATGACTGTGGCAGCACTTTTATTAGCTAATACAGTATAGAATTAACAAAAAGAAGGGGGAAGCCCTCTCTAGTTACATTCCAAATCTGTGGACAAATGCCATGCATACTACAAGTATCTCTGTGCCCTATCTTATGACCTTCCACGTCCTTGCTTTTTTTTTTCTATGTTTTACTTTGGTTTTTGCCAGGACAACTTCCAAGGCCTCTAAATTTTTCCTATGTCGAACAGTCTACAAGCATCCATAAACAAAAAAAGACCTAGGGGAGGGGGGCAAAAGGGCATAGTTATCTCAGCAATAATGAGAGCGGATACATACTCCTATGTCCCCCAAACTGGGGAAATACTTCTGAGGTGAATTCTGGGTACCTGAAGCTTCGAGACCCAGGTGATTTTATTCCATAAAACACATTTAGATCCAGTCCCACAACACTCAGAGGAAGCTCCACTCCTAGGCTCTCTAACATGCCCAGGATCAGAGGGAGGAGGAAACAACATCTGTCCCAACACCAGGAGTAACTGGGACAAGCAGAACCCAGGCACACAGGAACTCTGCCAGCCCAGTGGCACTGGTTCATTCCAGTCTGACTAGGCCGGTGTTCTGAGCAGACCTTGGGCACAAACTCCACAGCCAGTCCCACAACACCCAGAGGAAGCTCCACTCGAAGGCACTCTTTTAACAGGCTCAGGATCATAGGATCCCAGAATCACAGGATCACAGAGACAGCTTGACTCTGAGGAGTTCGGACACAACCAGAATCACAGGAAGGACAGGCACCAGTCAGACTTAGCAATGGCAGGTAGCACTAGAGATAACCAGATGGCAGGGGACAAACATAAGAAAATAAACAACACAAACCAAGGTTACCTGCCGTCATCGGAACCCAATTCTTCCACCATAGCAAGTCCTGGACACACCATCACACCAGAAAAGCAAGATTCAGATCT
>NC_045030.1:152449241-152449564 GCF_008632895.1 Mastomys coucha
GTCCAATATTATACAATCCATATATACTTTCAGCTTGTTTGTTCGTGACAGTGTCTTGCTGTGTACAATATAATGTCTTGAGATCTTGCTTCTCTGATCTCAGCCTCTCTATTAGTAGTATTGTTTATTTCATGTTTTTACACTATACTATGGTTTTCAGAACAGATTACATATTTCAAAATTACATATTTCAAAACACAGTCAAAAGAAAGTTAGACAATTAACTTGGGAGGTGGCTTATAAGAGAACAACAAAGAGACTAAATGCTTTGCTTGACATTTGTAACTATTGTATCAAGTTTGAAGAAGAGGACTTTATAAGTT
>NC_045030.1:152449575-152453025 GCF_008632895.1 Mastomys coucha
GAAGTCCATAATACTCATTTTTATTGTTTTAATATTTATAATTTTTAAAGAATATGACAAAAAATGGCATTGAAGGTATTGAAGGGGCGGTCTCTGGGAGGAGTTGGGGTACAAAAGGGAAACAAGAATGTGATTTAATTCTATTTACTTAAACTATGTTTTTAAATATTAACAAATTCAGATAAATTGAAATCATGCATCTTTTCTCATCATAATGCAATAAAACTTAAATCAATAAAAAAAGACACATTTAATTGCTTCCCTATAGCTTCCTCACCCTGCTTCCTGGGATTGTTTTTCAATTAAACTATCAGTTTCTCATTTGGGGGGGTTGTTTTCAAGACCACTTAAACTGGGGCACTTTTCTTCTCTACTCAGCAACACGTGGTTGAGTTTCAATACATTTGGGGGATTTCCATATTAGGTTTCCATGTTCCAAAGAAAGAAACTCACATTGCTCCCTATCACAGTAGGGGCACAAGTACCCTATGCTTGGCCAACCAAATGCATCCACAGGAGAGTTTGATTATAAAGAGATCCAAGTGAGAAAGCATTACCAAGAATTATTGCACTGCTAAGGGTGGCAGGTGTTGAACTACTATGACATGCCATGAAGCATAGCTGCAATACAAGATGAGGCCATAGTAAGTTAGATAGGAGGAAGGAAGATGGAGAAGCCTCCACTATGGAAGTCCAGTGATGTCACTTGATTATGTTCCTAACCATGGAGCCTCCAAACCAGCTTCTGTAGCCAATGAATGTTTTCTGAGTCACCAAACATTCTTTTAATTCTTTTATGTATTAATTAATTTTATGTTGATGTATATTTTGACTACATGTGTGTCTGTACACTATGTGTATGCCTGGTGTCCTTGGATGGTGTTTGTGAGCCACCATGTGGGTACTTGGAATTGAACCTGGGCCCACTGGAAGAGCAGACAGTGCTGTAAATCACCTAGTCATTTCTACATCCCCTATCATCAAACATTCTATAATAAATTATCAGGTGTCTAACAATACCCCTTATGACAAGCTAGTTAGTCTCCAAACTTCTTCCTGGAGACAAAGCCTCCTTATAGTTGGACATTACCATATATCTATGTTTGAACAATGCACAACTGGAAACAATACACTATTCCTAAGTCTAGCTCATAACCACCACTTCCCAGGCATGATCCCGTCACCTCTTTAACATCTGCCAGTTGAATGCATATACAAAACCTCTAGAGGAAAGCAATCTGTATCTTGAACTACTATATTGCATGGGAAAATGGCTTTGCAACGTATGAATTTGGCGAGCACATTCAGACTATAACAAATCCCAGAAGTAAGTGTCCTTCATTTGCAGGTGGCCTCCCACATAGTGATGAAATAGCTTGTACAAGTGGGTTTGCTGTCTTTCTTTTCTTCTGTCATGTGAAGACTTAGTATCTTTTTTCCCTTCTGCTTTCTGCTGCAGGAGGATACAGCAAGCAATTCCTCACCTGATGCTTTCTCATTGATCTTGGGCTTGCCAATTTCTCAGAACTGTGAAAAATAAAATTTTGGATTTTTTTTTTTAAATAAAGTACCTATTTGAAAAATGAAGAAATTACCAATCTCAGATTTTCTGTTATAGCATCACAAACAGACTTAGATGGGCTTCACAGGTGTGATGTATGAGCTTCTGTAGTGTTAAACCTATAGAGACATTGGAGTTCATATGTAACTGTGGCTAGCCTACCTTAAGTAGCACAAGTTAGTTCTACTATTTACAAATGATATGAAACATGTGTTATGGCAAATTCAGCACACTGGAGAAAATTCAGGCAGTTGGAAAATAATGAGCAAGAGGACTAAGGCACTAGACCACACTGGGTATGGAAGAAGAGGTCAGATGAAGGACAAAGCCTCATAGAGTTTTAATAACTGCAAATTCCAATGTCAAACCTGCAGAGTGCAGCCAGCACATAACCATCTCACTGTAACCACGGGAACTGTTTTCTCCTAAGCTTCAGATTATATTGCTTAGCCAAATAAATGAAAGAGAGGGTCTCAAAATTTTGATGCATGTTCTGAGAGAACACTCAGAATTTTTTTTTTTAAAAAAAGTGCAGATAACAATGATCTTTGGGAAAAGAATAAGTTCTTTAACATGAAGAAAAGGTGACCTTGGAGGAAACTTCTCTACTGGTGTGAGGCAATGACTAAGCTAACAGATATGAAAGGATATCATAGGGTGGGTCCTTTCTCATATTTATTGAAGGGCCAGACACAGAGGCTCTAAGTGGGCTTGCTTCAATCAGGCATTCTTATAGGTATCCAGCTGGGAGAGTAGAGAAGGAAAAGGCTTAAAGGAAGCTAGAACTGGTTAATGGAAAGCTGCAGAAATTGACAGTCTCATTTCTCTCTATGCTCCAGGAGGCATGTAGGCAATGCTAAAGAACAGAAAAAGCTGGCTTCCAGCCAAGTGAAATGGTGTTGCTTGGAAGCTCTGATCTGTCATAAGCTCAGCATAGATGCCCAGGGTTCTGGCTTTTGATTAAAATGGGTGGTGGCATCATCACTTGGCAAACTTTACTGTCTTCTTCTTGTCTGTTCAAAACAAGCCAAGTGTCAATGTGACTTTAACAATCAGGAGGAAACTAATAAATTGTGGGAAAACAATAGGCAAATAGAGAGGAAAGTATAAAGCACATTTTGTAAAGCAAGGGACAGGTCTGCCAAAGTGGAAGAAAATTCTATTTAAAGAGATTATTTAGAAAAATACAAGCTCTACCCTTCCAATTGCAAGAATTAGGGGCTTCCCAAATGGACATACTATGATATTTTTATCTTATTTGACTCTAATAAAACTGCTATTGCCTTCTCTCTGTTATCACGGGCAACACCCTCCCTTATTAGTTCATTCACTGGCTTTCTTAATAGTACTATTGCACCACATTTGGAAAATCCCAGTGTATGGGCTGAACCAGGGAGTCAAGCCTTTATGTCTTGTGAAACTCTCACAAAAGGCCTTCCATTAAACAGCATTCACTGGAAATTATACCATTCTTAAAATTCCCTTGGGGCGAAGACATTAGAAGTCTTGATGAAAGTGGCAGCCATCCCCAAGATGTAAGGGCAACCCACTTATTTTCCCTACATGACAGTTCCCTCCCATACCAGGAACAGTTACATTTCATTTGGCAAGAGCCACTTCAAAGCTTATTTCTAGGGAAGTGTGACTGATTAGCTCAACCTGTATATCTCCTGTGGGAACACAAATCCTGACCTAAAGAGCTCATGCTTAGTTGATGCCTTGTTTAAGAAATGGAACTGGTAGGGTGGGGAGAAATCTCAGTCAGGGAAATGTTTATTGCATAAGCATGTACTGTAAAAAATAGTAGTAACAATACATATTTTTAAAAAGCTGTTACAGCCGGGCGGTGGTGGCGCACGCCTTTAATCCCAGCACTTGGGAGGCAGAGG
>NC_045030.1:152453035-152454075 GCF_008632895.1 Mastomys coucha
TAATACCAGCACAGAGAAGATAAAAACAGGGGGATCCCTGGGGCTTGTTAGTCAGCAAGCCTAGCCAGATGGGTGTACTTCAGATTGAATAGAAACTCTGTCTTAGAAAATAAGGTGGAAGGCAATAGAAGAGAACAGATGTCGACATCTGTCCTTGACATGGATACATGCTCACATACATACTTTCATACATATCAGAAAGAAAGAAGTATAATTATGTAATAAATTTGGATAATTTACATGAAAATTATTCGTAGATGAACTGCATCCACTTCTTTTAAGGTTAAAATCCTGTTTTATTGCTGTTTCTTTGTTTGTTTTTTAGAATCTGAAAACCTCGTCTCCCTTTTCCTCTCAGCACTATTCTCCTGGGTAACAAGTGTTACCTATTGAACAGTATCATTTGCAATGGCTTTGCTGGTCTAAGTGACAGTATTAATAATTAGAACCTTGCTGCAGGAAGCAGCTTCTGAATTTTGTCTACATGATCTTTACCCTAGCCAGACGTTTGCAACTCAGTATTCGAATTCAGTTGCTCACCTGGCACTGGTATTCACATCTGTAGATGCCATCTGAAGCTCCTTAACACATAAAAATTAGATAGAATTAAAAATACATCCTAGTTTGTCCCACATCAGCTAATTCCTTCTCACAATGTCTCAGTGTCCCAAAGGTTCTGGGAGCTTCCTATAATTATTTCATTTACCTCTTTCTATATATACTGTAGGCAGGTGAGACATATGCTATTTCCTTTTTAATGTGTGAAAAAAAAACATAGGGAGAGGCCAGTAATATGGCCAGAGACATACAAATACCTCCTACAGAAGGGACTCCTAATCAGAATTATGGCCACCTAAGCCAGTTCTCTGACAACTACCTCACTGTTTGCTTTTATGTTTGCTTCTATACATAAACTATATTCTGTGGTTCTTTTTTTTTTATTAGATATTTTCTTTTATTTAAATGTAAATTTCTCCATTCCTAGTTTCCCCTCCAAAAAACAAAGAAACAAACAAAAACAAACCCCTGTGGCCTCCCCC
>NC_045030.1:152455211-152456647 GCF_008632895.1 Mastomys coucha
TGTTGCAGTATCTTTTGGGTATATGCCCAGGAGTGGTATAGCTGAGTCCTCTGGTAGTACTATGTCCATATTCTGTGGTTCTTAATAATTTGTCTGAATTTACTGAGCCCTTCAGAATTGAAATTGATATCTACTTGGTTCTTTCTGTACTATCTTTGATCACCATGCATGTGTACATGCAAAGGATGCTACCCAAGCCTTGTTTATATCCTGTTGGAGTTTACTATTCCTCTAGCAGCCCAGTTATTTTCTTTTTCTTCTTTAATTCATTTGTTTATTCACTTTCCATTCTGATAAAAGCCCCCTCCCTCATCTCCTCCTAGTCCCACCCCCACAAAGCCATTCCCCAATCACCCTTCCCCTTAGCCTCAGAGAAGTGGATATTCCCCATGGGAACCAACCCAATTTGGCACATCAAGTTACAGCAGGACTAAGCACAACCTCTACGAGTAAGGCCCTACAAGGGGGTTCAGGTAGGGGAAGGGGATACAGTCAGGCAATAGAGTCAGAAACAGCCACTCTCCAATTGTTAGGGAACCCACATGAAGACCAAGGTGCATATCCTGCTACAAATGAGTAGGAGGTCTAGGTCCAGCCCATGCATGCTATTTTGCTGGTAGTTCAGTCTCTCTGAGTCCCCATATGCCAGGCTGCCAACTCTTTCCATATCTATCCATATTGAAGTTCTTGCTAAAGCAATAAGGTAACTAAAGGAGATTGAGGGGATACAAACTGGAAAGGAAGAAATCGAAGATTATCACTATTTGCAGATAATATGATAGTATACATAAGTAACCCCAAAAATTTTACCAGAGAATTCCTACAGCTAATAAACTCCTTCAGCAAAGTGGCTGGATATAAAATTAGCTCAAAAAATCAGTAGCCCTCTTTATACAAGTGATAAACAGGCTGAGAACAAAATCAGGGAAGCGACATTCTTCACAATAGTCACAACATAATATAAAATATCTTGGTGTTGCTCTAACCAAGCAAGTGAAAGACTTATATGACAATACCTTCAAGTCTCTGAAGAAAGAAATTGAAGAAGACCTCAGAAAATGGAATGATCTCCCATGCTCATGGATCAGTAGGATTAACATAGTATAAATGACCATCTTATCAAAATCAATCTACAGATTCAATGCAATCCCTATTTAAATTCCATCACAATTATTTACAGATCTTTAAAGAATAACTCTTAACTTCATAAGGAAGAACAAAAGACCTTGGATAGCCAAAAATGATCCTGTACAATAAAAGAAATTTTGGAGATATCACCATCCCTGATTTCAAGCTGTACTACAGAGCAATAATTATAAAAACTGCATAGTATTTGCAGAAAAACCAACATGTTGATCAGTGGAATGGTATTGAAGACCCAGAAATAAACACACACACACACATTTAAAAACATTTAATTTTTGACAAAGAAGCCA
>NC_045030.1:152456737-152460313 GCF_008632895.1 Mastomys coucha
AGAGAGAGAGAGAGAGAGAAAGCAAGAGAGGAAGAGAGGGCAAGAGAGGAAGAAAGCAAGAGAGGAAGAAAGCAAGAGAGGAAGAGAGAAAGAGAAAAAGAGAGCATGAGAGGAAGCAAGAGAGCAAGAGAGAGAGGAGGGAGCATACTGTCCCTTATATTGTAAGGCAAGGCTATCTGTCTGTGGGGCAGGGCATACCTAGCTGTGGTTAGATGATTGGAGGTAGGGTTCAGTTAGAATGCTGGGAGCTTGGAGCATTGTCTATGTGACAGAACACACATTTCCTGACAGGGGGTGCAGAGGTTGGTTGGGACTGAAACAGGAGCCAGGGTCCCAGGAGGTGTGACCAAACTCCTTCCATCCCTTGCAGGCAGCACCCACTGGGTCACTGGGGCTCCAGACTTATATTTGACTGGGCCCAGGTTGCCTGAAGAGACCACTGTTCCACAGTGCTGGTCTACTGAATGTCAGCATGTAGAAGAATACAAATAGTTCTATATTTATAACCCTGCACAAAACTCAAGTCCAAGTGGATCAAAAGGCCTCAACATAAAACCAGACACAGCTCACTTATTTTCAACTACAAGCACTGATATATGTTTGCCTGGGACTCTCTGACAGTGGGAGCCCACACAGTTTTTGAGTATGTGGTTAGTATACTCAGAAAGAGATATCAGCCAGTAATGGTAGAAGTTGAGGGACAACTCCTCAGTCCCTGGACTTTTTGGTAGAATATAAAGCATATTCTATATGGTCTTCTATTGTTCTGCAGATGACTTGAGCCTCAGTTGGCTCAAGTCATGGCAATATCTTCTTCTTGACTTCCCCTTCTAAAGGCTTCCTTTCCTTCTCATTCTTTTTTCATTACATCTTTTTAATATAATTTTATTCAATTTATTTCTTTTTTGTTTTTTATGTCATATCACCAGCGTGCAGATTCATGGTGTTCATATCTTACAACATTGTCATTGTGCATATTACATAGAAAATTGCTAACTCAATGATTTTCAAAATGTCTTCAAGAAATTATAAGATATTTCAGGATAAAAGGATATGTGGACATTTTAAATCATAAAATATTTCAATATATACATTCAGCTATCCAAACAGATATATTTATTGATCTACCAAAAAAAAGCCATTTGTTTATTTATTTGGTTATTTTTTACTGGATATTTTCTTTATTTAAATTTCAGATGCTTTCCCCTTTCCATGTTTTACCTTCAGAAACCTCCTATCCCATCCCTCCTCCCCCTGCCTCTATGAGGGTGCTCCCTCACCCATCCACCCACTCCTGACTTCCCACCCTGGCAATCCCCTACATTGGGGCATCGGACTTTTTCAGGTCCAAGGACCTCTCCTCCCACTGATGTCCAACAAGGCCATCCTCTGCTACATAAGCAGCCAATGCCCTGGGTCCCTCCATGTGTATTCTTTGGTTGGTGGTCCAGTCCCTGGGAGCTCTAGGGGGTCTGGCCCGTTAACACTGTTTTTCCCTCCATGGGGCTACAAACCCCCTCAGGTCCTTCATTCCCTTCTCCAACTCCTCCATTGGGGACCCTGTACTCAGTCTAATGGTTGACTGCAAACATCTGCCTCTGTATTTGTCAGGCTCTGGCAGAGTCTCTCAGGAGACAGCTATATCAGGCTCCTGTCAGCAAGCACTTCTTGGTGTCACAATAGTGTCTGGGTTTTGTGACTGTATATGGGATGGATGGCCAGGTGGGGCAGTCTCTGGATAAACTTTCCCTCAGTCTCTGCCCCACACTTTGTCTCTATATTTCCTCCTGTGAGTATTTTGTTCCCCCTTCTAAGCACTGAAGCATCCACATTTTGGTCTTCCTTCTTCTTAGGCTTCATATGGTCTGTGAATTGAATTTTGGGTATTCCGAACTTTGGGGCTAATATTCACTTATCAGTGAGGCATACCATGTATGTTCTTTTGTGATTAGGTTACCTCACTCAGGATGATATTCTCCAGATCCATCCATTTCCCTAAGAATTTCATGAAGTCATTGTTTTTAATAGCTGACTAGTACTCCATTGTGTAAATGAACCACATTTTCTGTATCCATTTCTCTGTTGAGGGATATCTGGGTTGTTTCCAGTTTCTGGCTATTATAAACATGGCTCCTTTGCACATTCTATGATGGGAGAATGTAACTAACATTCAGTAGAAAACATTTCAAACATTTCACGTTTTAACTTAATCTGTGGTAGCAATGCCTGGTGTGTTACTGTCTTGGTATTGGAAGCAGGAGCTGTGAAGCACAAGGTGAAGCATCTGGGTCACTGCAGTGTACCCTGAGGTTGAGATCTGGTATTAGGCTTCCACGTGTATGTGGGCGTTCTATTGTTTATGTTGTTATTGAGGAGCAGCTTTCATCCATGGTGATCTGATAGGATACAAGGAATTATTTCAATCTTCTTGTATCTGTTAAGCCTGTTTTGTGACCCATTATATGGTCAGTTTTAGAGAAGGTACCATGAAGTGCTGAGAAGAAGGTATATTCTTTTGTTTTAGGATAAAATGTTCTGTAGATATCTGCTAAATACATTTGGTTCATAACTTCTGTTAGTTTCACTGTGTCTCTGTTTAGTTTCTATTTTCATGATCTGTCCATTGCAGAGAGTGGGGTGTTGAAATCTCCATTAATGACAGTGGAATGTTTAAATCTCCTAATATTATTCTGTGAGGTTGTAATGTGTACTTTGAGCGTTAGTAAAGTTTCTTTTATGAATGTGGGTACATTTGGAGTGTAGGTGTTCGGAATTGAGAGTTCATCTTGGTAGATTTTTCCTTTAACCAGTATGAAGTGTCCTTCCTTAACCTTTTTGATAACTTTTGGTTGAAAGTTGAATTTATTCAATATTAGAATGGCTACTCCAGCTTGTTTCTTGGGATCATTTGCTTGGAAAATTGTTTTCCAGCCCTTTACTTTGAGGTAGTGTCTTTGACACTGAGGTGCATTTCCTATATGCAGCAAAATGCTGGGTCCTGATTTCCTATCCAGTCTGTTAGTCTATGTCTTTTTATTGGGGAATGGAGTCCATTGTCATTAAGAAATATTAAGGAATAGTGATTGTTGCTTCCTGTTATTTTTGTTGTTACAGGTGGAATTATGTTTGAATGGCTATCTTCTTTTATGTTTGTTAAAAGATTACTTTCTTGCTTCTTCTAGGGTGTAGTTTCCCTCCTTGTGTTGAAGTTTTCCATCTATTATCCTTTGTATAGCTGGATTTGTGGAAAGATATTATATAAATTTGTTTTTGTCATGGAATATCTTGGTTTCTCCATCGATGGTAGTTGAGAGTTTTGCTGGGTAGAGTAGCCTGGGCTGGCACTTGTGTTCTTGTAGAGTCTGTATGACATCTGTCCAGGATCTTCTAGCTTTCATAGTCTCTGGTGAGAAGTCTGGTGTAATTCTGATAGGCCTGCCTTTATATCTTACTTGACCTTTTTCCTTTACTGCTTTTAATATTCTTTCTTTGTTTTGTCCATTTGATGTATTATGTAACAGGAGGAATTTCTTTTCTGGTCCAGTCTATTTGGAGTTCTATAGGCTTCTTGTATGT
>NC_045030.1:152460593-152468550 GCF_008632895.1 Mastomys coucha
CCTGGAACTCCCTTTGTAGACCAGGCTGGCCTCAAACTCAGAAATCCACCTGCCTCTGCCTCCCAAGTTCTGAGATTAAAGGTGTGTGCCGCCACTGCCAGGCTCCTGTAATTCTTTAATGGACTTTTGTATTTCCTCTTTAAGGGCTTCTACCTGTTTACCTGTGTTCTCCTGTATTTCTTTAAGTGAGTTATTTATGTCCATCTTAAAATCCTCTATCATCATCATGATGTATGACTTTAAATCTGAGTCTTGTTCATCCTGTGTGTTGGTGTATCTAGGGCTTGCTGTGGTGGGAGAACTGGTTTCTGATGATGCCAAGTAGCCTTGGTTTCTGTTGCTTATGTTCTTGCCCTTGCCTCTTGCCATCTGGATATCTCCAGTGTTAGCTGGTATTGCTGTCTCTGACTGTGGCTTGTCCCTCCTGCAAGCCTGTGTGTCAGTACTCCTGGGAAACCAGTTCTATTCGGAATAAATTTGGTTATGGAAAGCTGTGGCACAGGGTCAGCTCGGAAACCTGAAGGATCCTGTCCCCAGCTGTTCCTTTGTTCCTGTGTCCTGATGACTCTGGGCTGGTCCTTCGGGGACCAGGAATTTAAGCAGAAGTGGTGGTCCTACTTGTGCTCACAGGTGTGCCAGCACTCCTGGGAGACCAGCTCTCTCTCACTGTTATTTGGGTATGGAGCACTGTGGCACAGGCTTCCTTCTGATTCTTGCCTCCTACTTCCATATCCATTCTTCCTGATCACCTCTCACATAAAATGTTTGCACTCTAATCTCTGTCAGTCTGCTTCTACAGAAACCCAAACTAAGTTTCCGTGCATGCATGCTTGTGTGTGTGTGTGTGTGTATGTGTGTGTGTGTTTATGAGAGAGAGAGAGAGAGAGAGAGAGAGAGAGAGAGAGAGAGAGCATGTGTTGTACCCTCCTACTAGTTACATGTGAAGGTAAAAATGTCCTAGCTAAAAACATTCACCTGGCCTCAAACAATAGCTTATATTTTTACCACCTTAACCCTTAACTTATAGATGAATCCTAAAGTTAACCACTCCTAAGCCTTCTCCTTACTCTGTAGATATGATTTCAGGTATCTCTTTTTCCTGTACCTTCTGGCTATATGGCTTCACATTTCCATTCAGTGTTATGATCCCATAAGGAGTTGGAATTTATCTGCATAAATAAGTGATGTTGACAAACATTTCTAATTGTTTTCTTGCCTATCATTTAAAACAGTTACTGATGCACTACTACCCCTGCATCAAAACCTAGGATCATCTCAGATAAAAATAACAACATATGTGTTCAGGAGCTTCCTAGATATTTTCATACTGTGTAAACTTTTTAACCTCATTTTGGAAGAATTTAATA
This sequence comes from Mastomys coucha, assembly GCF_008632895.1. Taxonomy (NCBI): domain Eukaryota; kingdom Metazoa; phylum Chordata; class Mammalia; order Rodentia; family Muridae; genus Mastomys; species Mastomys coucha. The sequence continues at coordinate 152,461,961 of NC_045030.1, forward strand.
ATTTAGACTGTCAGGCTGGTGAGATGGCTCAGTAGGTAAGAATACCGACTGCTCTTCTGAAGGTCCTGAGTTCAAATCCCAGCAACTACATGGTGGCTCACAACCACCCAAAATGAGATCTGACGCCCTCTTCTGGTGTGTCTGAGGACAGCTACAGTGTACTTACATATAACAATAAATAAAATCTTTAAAAATAATAATAATAATTTAGATATAATAATAATCATTTTTATAGCAACAACCACATCTCAAAGAAGCGTCTTTTCCCATTACACCATTTGTAGATACGACCCATTTTTACTAGTGTGATTAGAACAATACCTGCAAGTGGTCCTGGATCTTAAGAATTTTCCTAAAACAAACCTCTTACTATTTTTAATTCATATATCCTTTGACAATTTCATGTGTGTATCTAGGGCATTCTGGTCATATCACCTCATCCTCTCTTATCACCATCCCCCTACTCCCGCCCCAAGGTCTCCATCCTGCTAGCATACCTTTTAGTTTTATCCTGTTTTCATTTTGAGACCCACTGAATCTAACCAGGGACAACTGCATAGGCACTTTTGTGGAGCTCTACACTGGAGCTGAGGTTATGCCACTGCCAATGTTAACTACCCTTTTCTCGTCAGCAGTGGATTAGAAGACAGTATTTCACAGCACTTCTCCCCATCATCTAACTCAAGTAGCCTATCAATTATGGTCTAACAACCAGCAGTTCTCAATCTGTGAGTCAAGACCCCTTTGGGGATCAATTGATTCTCTCCCAGGGGTTACCTAAGGCCATTGGAAAACACAGATATTTATTTACATTATGGTTCATAACAGCAGAAAAACTCTAGTGATGAAGTAGCAACAAACCTAATTTTATGGTTGAGAGCCACCAGAATGAGGAATGTATGAAAGCATCACAGCATTAGGAAGGTTGAGAACCACTGACACTCTAGATAATTCTAGATAGATAAATTTCTCTGCAGCCCCTAACCTAAGGCCAATTAGAGGTGGGCACATGAAACTCTATCTGCAGGGATCTCCTCTTTCTGGAACACACCTGTGAGGCGCTTTTCTTTGTTAGATTCTTTGAAGTGAAAAACTCACCCTAATCTGAACCACACTTTCATGTAACAGGTCACATAAAAAAAAAAACACACAGAAGCAAGAAGCTTGTGCTTCCTGGCTGCCTACCCTCACTATCACTGGCAAGTTCATCTAGCCAGAGCTGTTCCTTTGCTGGTGTTAGGACTTACTTCTTCAGAATTCCAACATGGACTGAAAACTGAAAACTGGCAGCTCTCTAGGACATCCCTGGGACTCCAGCACCAGATTGAGAATGTCTCGTGGACTGAACAACTGCTGAGTCCTTGGCCTTTTCTGTCAAGAGACAGCCATGGTTGGACTACTCAAACCACAACCAATAAGCTACTCTAATAAATCCCATAAATATATTTCATGCTATCAGATCTGTTCTGTTAAAGAAGCCTGACTTATACAACAGAAGAGCTTAAAATTTTTTGTCCACTCCTGAGCTCAGGCTCAATCCACACTTAGCTCGAGAGTACAGAGTAGAAAATAGAGTGGAATAGAGTAGAGCAGACTGAAGTACAGTGGATGAGAGTAAACCAGAATAGAGTAAAATAAACCACACATTAGAGAAGAGTAATATAAACTGGAGTAGAGTAGAGTAGAGTAGAGTAGAGTAGAGTAGGTAGAGTACACTAGAGCAGGATAGGACAGAGCATAACAACTAACATGTAGTAGAAAAGAAATAATATGGGCAAAACCCTTTTGGCCTTCCTAGAGTGCTCTAGCGCTCATCTCAGTAAACAGATGTTGGTGAAAAAATTGAAATAGACCTGAATTAGCTCAAGGAAAAGATCGTCTCTCAGAACTCAATGGCTAGGAGCACAAGACATCAAACAACCTATAAGATGTTTTTACTCCCCTTATCTGCCATTACCAGTCCCGTCTCTCGAGGCTAGCTATCTCTACTTTATGAGAAAGGGCCTTCCAGATACAGCTTACATGAGATCCCAGTCTCCACGACTGGCCAGGTGGGGTCCATGTGTCCTGATTCAGAATTCCCATGAGGTAATCAAATCGGCCAGTGCCTGGTCCTGTGGCCCATAAACTAGTCCCATAGTGTTAACATGAATGCTAGGCACATCCATCAGCAAGAATGGAGGTTGAAAATAATGGGTGAACTCAACTCTTTCCTGAGTTTCTTCTGGCCACAGCATTGGAGAATCACTCTGAAAAGTACAAAATTAAACCTTTGATATTGGAACACATGGTCATTATAGGGGGCCAGGGCACTTATTCTGTCTGTCAGTCTTCTTACTACTTCTAAGAAGATGGAATGAAATATACATTGTGCCATCAGCTACAAAAACATGAGTTCTCAAAGTCTAATGTATGCTGGTTTCTCCACACATTCTTGGAAATGTCTGTGAGGTACCCAATAATCATAACCACCAATGTTACTTTTGTAAATCTTATGTGGTTTTGTATGTATATGTACCTGAGTGTTGCTTCTAACCTTCCAACTTGTTTGAGACAAGGGCTTTCTCTTTGTTATTTGCTACCATGTATGCCAGGTTAGCTAGCTTGCAGGCTTTTGGAGATTCTCCTTTTTCTCCTTCTCTTCTCCTCCCAGGAGTGCTAGGATTACCATCATGAGCTGCAGCACTAGCTTTATGTGCATTCCAAAGATTCAAACTCATATCTTCATCTTCATACTTGCATGGTAAGCAAATTGCTTACTAAGACATTGTCCCAATGATACATTCATGTTTCTACCACAAACATGATAGACTATGAAGCCTTAAAAAAAAAACATAATAATCCAGTGTAGGTTCTGCCAATAATTATTTTGATGTTGAGTATTTTGACACAATTCTGACACTAAATTATTTTAAGAAAAAATGTTCTCCAGAATATTTTCAGTTTTAGACTTATGAATAAGACATCACAGGTCTTTTAGCTGCTTTGAGCTTAAGGTTACTATAAGAAAATGAATGAATGCCTTCCAGTAGTATTTGTGTACGCTATGACATATAGCCAAATATTGGGCTGAGCTATGATGGATAAGAGATTAGTAAAGTACAGCCTCCACTACAAAGAATCCCATGGTTCAGATTATATAGTATGAAAATTTGATGAATACAGATGGTAGCAAATATATATTTGTCATGATAGTAATTATAATGGGTTGTTACTTTAGCAAACAAGGGAAGAATCCAAAAGAAGAGAGCTTCAACTTGAATGTAAACAGTATAAACTGTCCCCTCAGAATTAATTATTGTCCCATATACCTTACATCTGAACTCATGCAATGGTAGCTTCCTACTGTGAGCACCTCCAAGCCTCTATCTCAGAAAACCCAGAAAAGTCATAGCAACAATCCAGAACTAAGATAAGAGAAAATCAGTAAGTTTAGAACTCATCTTCTTTTTCTTCCCATGTACCAAACAACACTGAGGCTAGTTCTACACAGTGCTGTGACATCCCAGCACACTTTAATCCAAATGATCAATATACCCTCTATTGTCTCATTTTCCAACATCTCAACTAACACTTTCTGGGATTCGTTGCCAACCCCTAACCCCCAGAAAACTACTTATATTAAAGTCTTTATGTCATAGTATTATGATTATCCATTGGTGAGTAACAAATCACCCAAATTTAGCAGCTCAAAATAACAGCCGTTTAAATGAGGGGCTGGCAAGATGGATCAGTGGATAAAAGTATCTGTCACTAATCCTAATGAACTAAGTTCCATCCCCTGACTCACATGGTAGAAGGAGAGGACCAACTCTTAAAAGCTGTCCTCTAATTCTGTTAGCAATCTACCCACTGTGAGCTACTTTCTGAAGCATTCTAGCCTGCAAGGGCAATAAACACTTTCATGAGCAAGAATAACTTTGAGCTAATGCTTAAGAAAGAATTGCAACCATAAAGCAGGTAAATAAAGGCATATTTGAGATAGAGATTGCAGCATAAGCAGAGGGCAGATAACAATCCACAGCTATGTACCTCATGGCCCTAAGGGGAGAACCTACTACCATTACTTGGTTAAATAAAAATCATTTTGCTAAGCGAACACAAAACTTCACTAAAACATTTCTTTTTCCAATGCACAATTGTTTGTATGGACACTCACAACTAGTCAAAGTGCAAAGACTAAGTAACCATGGAGTGCTCCATCTTAAATGGTACATCTACATCACATATTCCCTCCAAAAACATTGCAAAAAAGGTGACAGAAAGATTTGAAGAGAATGCTGTGAAGCAGTGTCTTCTGGACATGACAGGGACATTTATGCTGGCATACTCACAGCAAGAAGTCAATATTGATCAAGGCAATCAATATTCCAGCAAGGATATGAAGACTCACAAAGCCCCCACCCTAGCTGAAGAGCTCTTAGCAATGAATGACTGCTGGTGAGAGGAGTAGTTTTTCTTCAGGGTTGTAGACTCTGGAAGCTTTCTCATGCTCCAGTGGATGTGTCTATACCCAAGTAATTGTACTCATTGGGTTACAAGAAGGGGAGCTGGAGACATGGTTCAGCAGTTAAAAGAACTGGTTACTCTTATAAAAGAATGCAGTGTGTATATATAAGCGTGTATAAATTGCATGCCACAATAATAATCCACCAGGCAAGATGTGCTAACTGGTGCAATGGTAGCAAGACTGTTTTTTGGTGTAACCAACTGTTTTCTTGACTGGGTGTTACCTGCTCCACAGGAAAGATTTCATGCTTGGTACTGTAAATCTGGTCTAAATCACATGACTCAGGATCTGATCAATCCTAGGCTGGAAACTTGTCATTCTTTTGCTAAATGTTCATGCTGTGGAACATCATTCTAATTGCTTGTGTTTATAGCCCTTGCATTATACTGCTCTTGACTTTGGTCAGAAAAGCTTTTTGTTGCAGTGGGTAGTGGTCCCTTTAGTAACTTTTAATGGTCACAGTGCCAGGTATTAGCAACTCTGAGCACTGTTAAGTTATGGGTGCGTTATCTGTATCAATCTTCCACCATTCAAGTTGCAAGAACTATTGTGGAAAGAGAATGGATAAAAAAGAAAGGGATAGCAGATAGGTAGGAGATATGGGTACTTCTGCACGTGATATGGCTGTTGCATGCCTCAACTAACAGAATCTGTGGTTACCTACACAAAATCTACACAAGATCAAGCCAACCAAAATTCAGTGGGGGAAAGGAATCATGAGATCTTGTCCCTCACTAAAGAACTATTGGCAGTTGATGGCAATATATATTATGCTTATACCTATAATGGCTTTCTCACCTAGCAACCTGCATAGCACCTTCTGGAACTATTTAAGGTAGTCAACAGGAATAGAAAGGTTTATTTTTTGTTTTTTGTTTCCTGCATACAAAGTGAGTTGTTGTGCTATCTTCAGAATGTGAGTATTACCACATACTTATGGTGGGCAACCAAGAGCACTACTTTTTAAAAGAGGAAACTGAAGCAACGGAAGGTTAGAAAGCTTACCCAAAATCACACAGTTAACAAATAGCAGAACTGGGATAGATTTTTTTTTGAAATAGCATACTTTGATGTATTGAGATAAGTTATATCTCAATTTAGAGAGAAAGCTTTGTTATAATACCAGTAAGTTTACTGAATTATTAATGTCTAATTGTCTATTCAAATTGGATGTTCTTTTATCATACTGAATTCCGTGTTATACACTTTTTTTAAAAAAAAATTGGTGTAGGGGAATGCCAGGGCCAGTAAGCAGGAAGGGTGGAGTGGTGAGCAAGGGGAGGGGGAAGGGAACAGGGGTTTGTTTTAGTTTTTGGTTTGTTTTATTTTATTTTATTTTATTTTATTTTATTTTATATTGGAGGGTAACGGGGGAAAGGAGATATTGTAAATAAACAAAACATCTAATAAAAAATTGGATCCATCTTTAACCTTCTTGGATTTAATTGTTCTTATGTATATATTTTAAATCAGTACATTAGCAACAGTTATCTCTGGTGAGATAGCATATACGAGATCTTTGTGGGAAGGCTCAGTGGGTAAGGGTATTTACTGATTGTTCAGCCTGATGAGTCAGTTTTGATCCCTGAGATTACATGGGAAGAGGGAACTGACTTTTTCAAGTTGTCTTCTAGCCTCCACAAACATAGCATAGTATCATTCAGGAGTACATGTACACACGATTACACTCATATAAATAATGAAATAAATGTTTAGCAAACTTATTAGAATATAGGATATTTACCTCTTATTCCTAGAAGTTTTTAAAAATTACCCATTGTACTGAAGTCGGGGACCCCTGTGGTTGAATTAGGGAAAGGCTGGATGAAATGCCCTTCAGTTGAGATAGGGAACTTGTAAATGTTTTTCTTTCATTTTCTTTTTTGTTTTTTGTTTTTAACTTTTACGGCATTATGATGAGAAAAGTTACACAATTTCAATTTATCTGAATTTGTTAACATTTAAAAACATATTTTAACTAAATAGAATTGAATCACTTTCTTGTTTCCCCTTTGTACCACCGCTCCTCCCAGAGACCCCCCTTCAATACCTACAATATCTTTTTTTGTCATATTCCTTA
>NC_045030.1:152468979-152496434 GCF_008632895.1 Mastomys coucha
TACAAATGTCAAGCAAAGCATTCAGTCTCACTTTGTTGTTCTCTTACAATCCACCTCCCTAGTTAATCGTCTATGTTTCTTGTAAATGTTTTTCTTTATAAGAGTTTTCCATGGGGTTGGTGAGATGGCTCAGCAGGTAAGAGCATTGACTGTTCTTCTGAAGGCCTTGAGTTCAAATCCCAGCAACAACGTGGTGGCTCACAACCCTCCGTAATGAGATATGATGCCCTCTTCTGGCTCATCTGAAGACAGCTACAATGTACTTACGCATAATGATAAATAAAAGCAAGCAGGTACTGAGCTAGCAGAGTTGACCTGAGCAAGCGGGGCCAACCAGACCAAGCAGGGTTGACCAAACAGAGTGAGCAGAGGTCCTAAAATTCAAGTCCCAACAACCACATAAGGCTCACAACCATCTGCACAGCTACAGTGTACTCACATACATAAAATAAATAAATAAATCTTTAAAAAAAAAAAAAAGAATTTTCCATGGCCAAGCTGTTTCTTCAGAGCAATAGAAACTGCAACTAAGACATGAGGTAAATTACCACAAAAGTCGTATTTACATATTTGAATTCTCTTCACTCATTCCTCCTCCAGCTCAATCCAGGAGGCCTGGTGGCAGAAGCTACCAGTGAATTTATTCCATCGACATTTACTTGTAATGTGCCAGATATTGGAATTGTGTTTGGGTTGAACTGTACATGATACCTTCCTTGGCAGAACTCACTATCCAGTTTCTGGAATTTGCAGCTTCTAGAACTACTCAGTGACCCACCAATGCCTAAATGCAGAATTGTTGTAGTTGCCATTTCAAGCTCTTATTATGCTTCACCTATTGATGGAAACTCTGAGTAGATGATGGGACCTGTAGCAATGGGGAGAATATATGCGACTCTGCAAAGTCAAAAGAAATGGGAAAAAAAGAAGCAGTAGGATCTAATATAAGTCTATTGCACAACCCATAAATACCTATTTGATTTGCACACCCACCCTGACAATGATGTACTAAAGTGCATACCTAGGAAGGAGCTGAGTTTGAATCAAACCTAGTAGCATCTACCATCAAACCACATACTGGTTACTGAAATAACTAATGGGAGATTCACAGAGAGCTCTGGGTGTTGATGGAAAAGGGACATACTTGACTCTATGAATGAAGAATAACTGACTGAAACAACTGAAGCAACAAAGCTCTTGGAGCAAGCAGCAATAAGGGGGAGGCCTGGGGTCAGGCACTGTCATAAACCACCTTTTGCATAATTATGACAACACATTCAAGTATGAACTATCACCTGATGTTTGGCAAAATACCAAAATTCATAAGACAAGACACAACATTGGTGTGTATTAGATCTTCCTATATCACCATTGTTCCTTGAATGTTGATATGCATTCTAGATTATTAATTCTATTTAACAATAACATTGCAAAATAGGCATATAAAAACCATTAGGATTACAGACAAAGCTTGTATTGCTCCATTTAGCTTTTTCTTCTAAAATAAAACATATCATAGCCAAATATAGATGAGACATATTTTAAAATTCAGTCATAGTTTAAACAGCAGTATGAACAATAGCTAAAAGATGCATAGCCTTGAATGAAACAAGGGTTTTTGCAAATTTAAATAATATATAAAGTTCTTCCATGGGTGATACTAATTCTCCAAATAGAACACATTGTTTTTGCTTTGTAATATTCTACATTAAAGCTCACATTAATTCTCTAAACATGACTCAACACACAATAGCCTTGTATTTCAATATTTGGAGTAATGGTTGGTTATGTCAGAAAATAAAGGTTATTACTTGATATAATCTCTGCATTATCTTTTTACATATAATCTTTTATTAAATGTTCCTTTCCAGTATCAAAACTGACCTTTTGCAGAAATCTCTACACCAGAGCAGAAATTGGTTTCATAAGGCAAAGGGGATATTAAAAAATAACAGAACTTTTCAGGAGTGACTATTGCCACTGGGTCTCGGGTTTTGCTGCTTTTATATGTTGTTAATTTCCTGCAGCTACAATTAATGTCCAAAAGTGAACTCATTAAGTCAATTGATAAGAAATGCTAATGAACTAGATCGATTAAAAACTGAAACATATGTCAACACTCTTGCACATGGATAATAAATTTAAAAATAAAATAAAACTCAAGAAGAGAGAACTTCAAACTTACTATGGTTCTATACTCTAAATTTACCTCCTACCCTCACTTTAAATTGTCTTGTTAGGAGCTAGAGGTATAGTTCAATGGTAGAGCACTTGCCTAGCATACATAAGGCTATGGGTTTGATCTATTTATTGTAAATAAATACTAACAGAATAGAAAAAATGGGTTGTTTAAAAAACAATTTAGAGATGGAGAATAAATAGACTTGAATTTTTTACGTCCTTTCCTCCTCCATCAATATTCATGGGACTTCATTTCTGTTATACTTCTTCTGGTTTTAAAATACTTAAAAGTCCTATTCAATTTTTCTTGTTCTTGGGAAGTAATGAAGTTCATTGGATATTTTTAGACAAGATAAGAAGATAGATCTGTAAAATTTGGAAAAAGAACATTTATTCTTAGGAAAAAATTATGATAAACCAAACTTAGGTCTTATAAATACTTATAGATAAAAACAAAGAATAACACAGAAGAAGGAAGAGGAGGAGAAGGGATCGACGTCATTAAAGAAAAACAAAAGAAAACCCCTTCCCAAGCTGTACATGGTGACAGACAATGGTACTGGTGATGAAGAAGCTTGTTGTAATATACACTGACAGGCTGGTGACATCATCTGTGTAAAGTTTCCTCAACCCTGAATCATCATATAAGTAGTGAACTCTGCCGTGGTCATTCCATCTTTATCATAAAAATGAAGTCTTGTATCAACTAACATTATGATTCTTCAAATGTTTCCTGTTTCTTTGAAGCATCAGACAACTAAAGTCAGAAAGTCAAATTGTTCTTTGAGTTGCAAATAAACTCTCCTTTCTCCCAAACCCACATAAGCATACCTTGCACCTTATAATGCTCTCTTATATCTATGCCTATAAAATACCTCTATTCTTAAAGAAGAAACATTCCAAGTTCAAATTAGGAACTGCAAAGCATTTGTGAGTTAAAGGTAGTTTAAGCAACTCTGAAGGGTGATACAAAATGTCATGACTTGAAATGTATTCATGGAGCACAGATATCAGCATCCGCTGAGAGCTTGTTAAAATGTGAACTCTCTGGCTCCTTCTCAGACCTACGAGACCAGAATCTGCATTTTAACAAGATCCTAGGATGTTCAATGAATATTAAAATCTGAAACATTCTGATTTTAGGGCTGAGAAGATGGTTCAGCAGGTAAAGTGCTTGCTGTGCAAACATTTGGGCTGGAAATTATATACTCCACAAGGCCCACATAAAAGCTGAGTAGATGTGGTAACCAGCCTATGCAATACACACACACACACACACACACACACACACACACACACACACACACACACACACACACACACACACACACACACACACACACACACAAATGAATATACACATGAACACACAAACAAAGGCAAAAATGAAAATAAAGGCAGTGGCAGCTGAGAAAAAAGCAGTCCCTCCAAGCCTACCCAGACTCAAGTGCAATAGGAATTCAACCAAAGACCTTGAAATGTTCCCAACTGCAGGCATGTACTTCACTTCAAACAGGGGTCATAACATTTCACTCCACAATTTGAGATAAATTTTAAGAAAAGATAACTAGTGCCTACTTGTTCTGATTCCACAATTCCAGTCTTCCTAGCACCTTAGCCTATCTTCCCATGGAAGGCAAGAATAACCTAGGCTGTGGAAAGGAACACTGAGATGCTAAGCCTCAAGAGCTGCATCCTTCACCAATGCCCACACACCCCAGTTCTTACTGAAGCCCAAACCCAAGAGCAGACCCACCGAGAAAAGAAAATATTATTTCCTCAAGCCAGGGTTTCTATAGCTAGATCTTAAAGCTCTTCTCCTGTATATGAGGACTATACAGACTTGTTAAGAGAGTAAGTTCTGAGTTCAAGTCCCAAATTTTTCATTTATTGTATGGCCATAGACAATAATATAATTGCTCACTTTCTACATATGGGGACTGACCATAATATTTTCTGCCTCGTAGAGGAACTGTATGGATTAAATAGATCAGCAAGTGTGTGTGTGTGTGTGTGTGTGTGTGTGTGTGTGTGTGTGTGTGTATGCACGTGCGTGTGTGTGAAGTGGAAACTTCTAGTTTGGAAAGTCGGTTATGTCAAATGATGTTTTACTGGGGCACACAAGTGAAAGGATGTTTTGCCGGAGCAGACACAGGTGAAAGGATGTTTTGACATAGCAAACATATGAAAGGACCCATGATGAAGGAATATAAATATGACCCCAGAGACAGTAGGAGAGGAACACTGAGCATTGGTTTGATTTGCTCTACCTCACTATCCTTTACTAACTACACATATGTATTGGTTCACCTTACAGCTTTGTTGAGCTCAACTGTGGTAACACTGTCATTGAGACTTACCAAAGAACTGCTCTGAGATTCCTGTGGCAGCTTGCCTCTTCTGGACAATTGGCAAGCCTGGCGGTTATGTCAAGTTTAAACTACAACTGCTGGTTCCTGCCTGGTGTCTGTCGGCTGAGAGGACTGGACTGTAGCTGCCAGTTCATGGTTCATGTGTGGTATCTGCCTGCCTAGTGGACTGGTCTGCAGCTGCTGAGTCATATTTGGTGTTTGCTTCAGGACTGAATTACTGAGAAAGAAAATTGAGCTAATCTCCAAAGAACTATTGCTAAACAGGTCCACTTCCCCCATATCCTAATAATAATAAATAATAAATTTTCTCTTCCACTACCTCTGCTGGGTGGTGGGCTAGAGGAGAGGTTGAACCCTTATTAAAGTAGATTTCAAACAATTTATGCCTGCGTGTGGGGGGGGCACGCATGCAAGCATGTCGATGTTGTAATGGATCTCTAGCAAGGTGCGCGCATGCAAGCATGTCGATATTGTAATGGATCTCTAGCAATAGTTGGCACATAGGAAGAACTCAAAAACACCCACTGCTATTATGATCATTACTACCATTATTATCATTATAATTACCATTATCACTAGAGATCTTCTGGTTTAACCCTAAATTAGCATTCTCTGGCTAGAATTGTTCAACCACACACATCTTACACTGTTTTGCATTAGTCAATAACTCTCTATCTTATCAAGAAGCAGATTCCTCCCTCTTCCTCTTTGTTTACAAGAAAAGGAAGTATGTAAAGTCTCATTTTGGGGCCCCCAGGAAGTAGTTTGTGATAAGCCTGAGTCAAATCAAATTGTAGAGTCCTGATGCCAGAAAAGGCCTCTAGTGGACCAGGATGGTCACTCTGTTCATGTAGAAATGACTTAGTTACTCCACACTGAGCCATCAAACCTCGTTCCTTTCCAAAGACCACTAAGCTCCCTCCATTTAATAATTCATTCTAGCATTTTAAGTGAACTCACTTTCCAGTTTGAGGTTAGAGCTATGGGGAAATTAGAACATTTTCCAGTCTTTGTCTGAATTCTCCCAGATTGTCATTTTTCTGTGTCAAAAGACATAAATACATTTAGAGTTCTCTTACGATCACCTCACTTATCTCTGGCTTCAAGTCCTCTTAGCCAAATGCATTTTGACCTTTCTGTACTGCTTCCACTGCCACTGCCACTGCCACTGCCAGGACACTATTAGGACCAAGAAGTCAAGCTAATCCCATCCTAGTTGATAAGTAGCAAACAATAAATTGAAAAACAGCCTTTTTCACACCATCAAACTTTAACTCATTGGTGGTCAAAGTTGTTCTGATTGCAGTTTTGCATATTTCCTAAAAAGGTAGAATGAGATGTTGAGCCAAAAAAAAAAAAAAAACCTGAGGACAGGAAGATCGCAAGAAGCTCTGCACTCTAAAGAGAGCCATGAGGGCACTAGGGAAATGGGTCATGGGTAAGCTGCATGTATTCCTAGTACTAGGAAGAAAGAAACGAGAGGATCCTTGGGGCCAATCAACTTAGCCAAATTGAAAAATTACAGTTCCAGTAAGAAGTCCTGTATTATAAAATATGGTGGACAATCATTAGGAAGGCATCTAACACCAACCTCTGGCCTCTACACACAAGCATGCATACACAAATATGTACACACACACACACACACACACACACGCACACAAACACACACAAGTGTACATGTATGAGTGCATGAGAGAGAAACAGAGACAGAGATAGACTAAAAAAGAGACATAAACAACCGAGATCACACACACACACACACCCCAAAAAACAGGCCCTATTCTTGTCATTAATTGTACCTGAGGGCTGAGGAGACATGATTCCCTACAATCTCTAAACTGAATTCTGGAGAAGGAGGTATAGGCATCATATAGTAATCCATCGTCATACATGGCAGAGTGAGCTAAGCAGAAAACTTCCTATCTCTTTCACGAAAAAAAGTGCCTCTCTTTCTATACCCTTGAGCAAAGTCTTCTATCTTCCTCAAAACCATCATGAGCTGTCATTCCACAAAATATTGTTACGATCAAAAAAACAAACAATTACACATGATGGGGATTGTGGGAAATTGGAGTAGGTAGAGCCTCAAATGAATCCGCTGCTTCAGAAAACAGTCTGGCAGTTCCTCAAAAGGCCAAAGAGTTGCTATAGGATTCAGCAATTCCATCCCTAGGTATATACCCAAGAGAACTGAAACCATATATTCACATAAAGGCATGTGTGTGAATATTCATATCAGCCCTGTATTTGTTACAGCAAAAATGTAGAAGCCAAGAGCTGAGGATGCAGCCCAGTTGTAGAGCACTTCCCTAGAATGATTAATAGCTTCCCCCAGCCCCACAACAAAAATAGAAACAACTCAAATATTCACCAACACACAGATTAATAAGTACAATGTAGTCTGCCATACAGTGGAATATGATCTAGCCACAAAAATGAAGTGTCAATATGTGCTACAACATAGACAAACTTTGAGAGCATTATGCTATGTTAGGATGGGCTGTTGCAATATCTACCTGTCCCAGTTTGCTTTCCGTTGTAGTGACAACCACCAAGACCAAAATCAATTTAGGGGGAAAGGGCTTTGTTTGACTTAAGCTTCGAGGACACAATCCATCACTAAGAGAAGTCAGGGCAGAGACTCAAGCAGGAACAGAGGCATGAATCATGAAGGAATACTACTGATTGGCTTGCTCTGGCTCCTGATCAGCCAGCATTCTTCTATAACTTAGGAACACTTGCCCAGGGGTAGCACTGCACACTATGGCTGGACCCTCCTATATCAATTAACAGTTAAGAAAATGATCCACAGACCCTTCACAGGCCAACCTGACCTAGAAAATCCCTCAACTGGAATACCCACAAGTACTCTAGGCTGTGTCAAAGTGACATTTGACTCTAAGAGTCCTAGAACTGGGTGCAAGGGACGCTGATGGATGATAGCTAAGAAGAACAAGGTTCTCTTGTTGTTATTGGTCTGTTAGTTTTGTGGTTTGTTTTGGGAGCATTTGAGGCAGAGCCTCAGTATATAGTCCAAGTTGATCTCAAACTCACAACTCTCCTTACCTCAGTCTTCCAAGTGCTGGAGTTACTGGAGCTTTCTTCTCCACCTTGGCAGGGGTTCTTTGGACACAGATGAAAATGTCTAGAATTTATTTTACTAGAAATGTTAGTATATTTCTAGATATACTAGAAATGATTGTGGAGAGAGTTGTACTTTATGACTGAATTAAAAGCTAGTGAATTGCATACTTGATATGAGAAAGCTCCTGGTATGGTAATAATATATCAATAAAGGTGTTGCAGAATAAGAAAAAGGAAGTGGGGTGAGAGTAGAAGAAAGAAAATACAGGGCCCCATTCTCCAGTTAGCTACTCACTAAAGGACAGAATCCTCAGATAACCCTTCATGAAAATATCAGATAATGACAAGTGAGCCCTGGGGAATTTGAAGTATTCTGTGACCATAACAGGGAGTGTCTGCTTTTGCCTAGTTATAGAATGAGCGAGAACAAGGTAGATGCTGAAACAACCCAAGTTCACCTGACAGAAAAGGAAGGTGGCAGTGAGCAGACCTGACTGCCAGTTTGACAAGCTAAGAGTGAAGGTTTCCTCAGGCCAAAGAGGCATTGAGGAAGAATGTCCCTGGGCTTGAACAATTTTGACCACCAGAACAAGGCAGAGGCTTAAAATACTCATAGAGTGGTGAGAACTGAGGGAAAAGAAAGAAAAACCTGATGTGTATAAAAGCAAGGCAAGCCCAATCTGTCCCACCAGGACCTACAGAGTGGAGAGGGAGCTACAGTGTTCCCCAACCTTTATTCTTCCTCTTAATTGCCTAGGGGCCTTATTAAAGTACATGTCTGATATAGTAAGACTAAAGGGATGTCTACATTTCTAATAAGATCCCAGGTGACTCAGGTTGTAGGGCCTTAAACCAACAGAAAACAGGAAATCTCCAAGTAGGTAATTATAAAGCAGTTGTCCCAGCATCCTTTTGTATCTTTATATCTATGTGGACAATAGCAAATACTTTTTCTTATGTGGGTTAATATATGCTGTCTTTGAAATTAGATCTGATGTTTATGTATTGATTAATTCACTTAAAATAACAATAAAACCTTATGTGTTTTATAAGCAACATTTTGATGAAAAAGAATTGTTTTCCAAAATGAAAAAAAAAAATCAGTGAGTGGCCTTGTGCTGGTGTTTACAAATTTCTAACTTAGAAAATAGCAAGATTCTTTCATCTTGCTTCTGCATTCAGTCTTTACAATATGCTGGGTTTATTGAAGAAGATTTTACCTCTTACAGGTATGTAATTACAAGGAGTAGGAGCTGGATAAATGATTCAGTGGGTAAAGTGAAGTGCCTGGGTTCAGATCCCCAGCAAACATTTAAAAGCCAGGCATTGTGAGTATCTGTAGCCTTACCAACAAACAGCAAAGACAGGCAACTCTCAGGTCCTCATTGGCCAGCTAGGCTAGCTGAAATGGCAATTTTCAAGTTCAGTGGGAGACTCTGTCTCAGAGAAAGAAGGGGAAAATGAGAGTAACAGAGGGAGACATCCAATATCTTTGACTAGCCTCCACACATGAATGCATGAGTACATGCACACACACACACACACACACACACACACGCAATAGCATGCACACACAAAGGACAGATTTAACAATTGTTTTAGTGATATAAATATCCTGTTACACCAAAACCCCCATTTGTTCAAGGTTTGTTGTCACGTGGAATCTGAAACCATAATGATGAACTTTCTACACTCTGTAACATTAAAACTCGGTTGGTCAATCGTGCACCATGAATGGACCTTTCACATGCTTTTGTAATATTAGTGACTTTTAAAAAGTGGATTTCCTTAGTTACACAGATGTTCCACGTGTTAACAGATTTCATTACACAATTTCAAAATGTGTCATTTGTTAATACCACCATTCATCCTCCCAGTGAGATCCCTGGAAAAGTTTTTTTCCAGTATGGGAAAGCCTTGAAATGCACAGTGGTGGAGATGTCTTTCAATTTTTTCATTTTTTTCTTGAAAGCTCAAATGTTATCATTGACAACAAATGCTGTCCATTGTCTTCCTTAAAGCAGCAGGCCTTATTCTACTCATTTGCAGGAAAGTAGCTGCCAATTTAAATAACCAGAGTTTAGTAGTCATGGATCTTTTTCAAGTGAAAGCGACATTTCATGAAAATAAGTAGCAGTTCAACTTGCCACTCAAACAACTAAACAGATCTTTTGAGGACAATAATTACACTCCAATATGCAAAGAAGGTACCTCATGTAGTCTTATTTTGTTCCACACAAAATAGTCAAAAGATACATTGTCAAAGGTCAATATTTAATACATTTACTCATTTTTGCTGTTTCTCATTCTTCATCAGAACTGTAGTCTCCTTCAGTTTGGCTCACTGCAATGAGGAATATCAGAACAAGTACTATTGTTTTGTACCACTACTGAGGCCCTATCAGTCTGACCCATCACTACTCTTAAAGCAACACTGAAAATGCCATCATACTGGAAAGGGTAAATGACATTGTAGTACTAGCCTGAAGGTAGTTTTGATCTTGCAGAACAATGAAAAGGTCTGTGAGAGCTACTACCTTAAGAAACTTACCACATGCCTTATTACAAGACAGCTAACATTTGGAGGGGTTGCCACCAGAGGGCACAGAGGACTGGCACTGTACACCAATGAAGCCACAACACCTAAAGGAAAAAGTGATGGCACTCCATTAAATATAGAGATCTTTGTCTCTTTTCTTCCCTCATCATTCCACAATGCAGTCTGATTGATCTCCTGCTCTTCAGGCACTCTTCAAAGGGTTTGGGAAACACCAATGAAAGATGGATGGATCTGTTCCTGAGCCTGATGAGCTACAGCCTGGAAAAGACACTGGGTATAGTTCAGAACTAGACCAGGCTACTCCAAATCAGCTAAGCCTTGAGCTTGGGCATGAAGAGGAAATGAGATTGAGATCAAAGTTAAGATTGAATTTTTTCTATCTGAACTGGACTCCTAAAGAATCAAAAATGACCAGAAAGTTATGGAATATGCTCAAAATGTTATTAAGAAACTAGGAATGGCAATAAGACAGAGCACAGTTTGGAGCAGGGATTGAAGCCAAATAAAAGACTTTCATGTTCCTCTCCCTACTGAGTTGAGACTCTTCATAAAAGTTAGGTCTAGTCCCTTTTCCATTTATAATGCATACATATCTAAACCAATTGAAAAGTTCTCCCATGTGACATGTCATATTTCTTCTCTTCCTTGTCAACATCATGTAATTTTTCTATTCAACAAAATTTGACTGTCTTCTGTGCCAGACACTCTTAAAAGGGCTTTGGAAAAAATAGACAGAGATCCTTTGGTGGAGCTTATATTTGTGAGTATCACATGTTAAAGCTTCTTCTTTTTTTTAATCATGCATGCTCAACTGCAAAGTGGTAGGGTTCAGTGTGGCTTAGCTAAATACTGAGAGAATTCCATACATTAATCTTAAAGCATATGACTATCAATCTATAATCTGTTACCCCAGGTCCTGTCCAGCTAGTTCTAATGGTCAAAATTACCTGATAATCTGTTAGACAGAAGTCCCAGAGCAGAAGGTTTAAGGTAAGGCAAAAACTGGAAGCATCTTGGATTGGAAAGACGGCACAGCAGATAAACCCCTGCTGCACAAGTATTAAGATGGCAGTTTGGGCCGGGCAGTGGTGGCATGTGCCTTTAATCCCAGCACTTGGGAGGCAGAGGCAGGTGAATTTCTGAGTTCAAGGCCAGCCTGGTCTACAGAGTGAGTTCCAGGACAGCCAGGGCTATACAGAGAAACCCTGTCTCAAAAAACAAAAAACAAAAAAAAACAAAAAAACAAACAAACAAAAAAAAGATGGCAGTTTGGATATGCAAAGTCCATTGAAAAGCTGCAAAGGCCAAGCATACATGGTAGATACCTGTAATCTCAGCATTCAGGAGGCAGAGTCAGGGGATTCCAAGGCAAACTAGCTATCTAGAGTAGCCAAAATTGGCAAAGGCAGAGTTCAAGGACAGACTCTATCTCAATAAACAGAGAGAAATCTAGGAAGACACTTGACATCAACTTCATGCACACCCACACAACTTTACATGCAAAAAATATTGGTTTTTTATTATGTTTTTGTAGTCTCTTGGACAATCCAAATAACAACTCAAAAGAGGGTCTCTTATGCATAGTGCTTGGGTTAGATAATCTATAGCTCTTGTAGGGGAGAGCATTGTCAGACCAGATAAGAAATTTTCATTTCAAATATATAGGTATATGCAGATGTACATGTGTTGTAGGTATTTTAGGTAGTTAGTTAATAGTATGATTCCTTATGGATATTTTTCAGATATCCTTACTATTATTTTGCCCTCCTTCTATATTTATCTCCATCCCCCTCTCTATTTAGAGCACTTTATTTTCCCCTTCCTATGTACCCTGCTAGTGCCCCCTCTCTCTCTATCACCCCCAATCTGCTTCCCACTGCAAAAGTAGTCCCTTTTTACTTTCCTGGTTTCTGTAGTTACTCCAAGCTATACTCACTGCTAAAGATTTGACTTTAGGAGCCTCAGATGAGAGAGAGTATGTGTTCCTGGGTCTGGGTTTCCTCACTCAATAAGATCTTTTACTGTTCTTGGTTGTCTCCCAGGGTTAGAAGTTAAGTCCCTGTTCCTGAAGATATCACACAATTCAAACACAGAGACCAGAGAACTGGAGCTAGATCTGACCTAAAAGGTTCATCCTGAAGGACTAGCTTTCAGGATACTAGAAGGTGCCATGCAAGCTTCCAAGGGAAGGAAGCGACTAACAGCACTACCCAACTATGATACCTATGAACCACATCAATAACCAACATGACACTATAACTCTATGGATTCAGTAATGGCATGCACATTTTGGTGGTAATCAACAGCTCTCTAATTGGCTTTTCCCACTAAAGAAGTGGGAAATCCTGCCTGATACTAGAAACTTAGCCTGGGACCAGTAAAGTCATGGACCTTGGAGGAGAACCCACAACTAACATTATACTAAACCAACATAATCCCTAATGACATTCTAAATATTCATCCTTATACCTGCAGTATATACTGAGTTACCCCTAGCCCAGAAAAGAACATCAGGTACTGACAGAGTGAGCCTCTGCCATGGAAGTAATGAATCCTGGACAAGCCTCCAATCACATTATGCCAAAGTCTCTCCAACTTTTAATTCAACATTCTGCTGGTCAAAGACATGACAGTCCTATTTCATTCCTATATTTTTCTCTAACCACACAAAGTACTGACTTTGTCTCTGAGTCCCCTTAATATACTCTGATTTCCCAGAGAGTCCTAAGTTGGACATGCATTCTGGCTTTCTACCCCACCGCAGCTTGCATCCTCAAAGAAATACTGGAAGACTTGAGAGCAATACAATGGTTCTGGAAAATGTTGGTACAATAAATAAAATTACTGATAGTCTTACATTCAATAATCCTACAAGTTTCTGAACAAAGATTCTAAACAATTTCATTTAGTTTGCCATTTGCACGGAATCATCCTAGGGTGTTTGTTAAAAGTGCAGAGTACTGAGTTCCCCCCAGAGCAGCTGTCTAAGAAAACAAGGACTTGATTATGGAAACTCTGAGAGAGGATCCCAGAAAACAGTAAGAAAATGGGTCAGGGAAGAGAAGACAGACAAGAAGGGTGCACATAAAATTACTACTATGGGCAACTACAGTTCAATCACATCAGAAACTTTAGAAAACATACAGTACACCTATGGCAGATTCTTCTGATGTGCAAATGCAAAGCCCTCTGGATATATGTGTGTGTGTGTGTGTGTGTGTGTGTGTGTGTGTGTGTGTGTGTATACACATTCTTAACTCTGGAGATAGAGTAGGATATTAAAAATGGTAAAGGATGGATAAATAAAAATGAGAACCTGAAATCATCTATTCCACCAAATAAATCAACATATCTGAACAGGGCTGGAATGTATAGTTTGAAAAATTTGGACAACATAGAGTATGAAGAAAATATAAGTTAGTTGGATTTCTAATTTCCTAAGGGCTCTGTGACTAAGAAAGGCATCTCTATCTTATTATCCCAACCCACACCAAAAATACTCTAATTTTAATAAGACTTCTTTTTCTTATACTAATAGTATAAGCTTTGAACCTACTATTCACTACTATAATCTCTGAGCTGAATTTCTACTTTGTACCAAGAGAGCTATTTTAGACAAACCCTGTGAACTTAAGTAGGGAAAGTGATTCATTGGCATGTAAAGTCCATTTCATGTTTATGTCAAGATGGAGAAGTCAGATGGTGCTAAATGTTCTGTCAGGTCAATACTTGATGACTTCATAGATTTCACCAGCACTCTTAATGGTTCAACATTTAGCACTCAAGTCTAGGAGCTTTTTGTCAGCTCTTTCTGAAGGGGAAAGCCATGGAGATACTATTGAAAGGTTGTTGGGTTTTTTTTTTTTTTCAAAAGATTAGTTAATGCATTAGGGCATGGATTTCATTACATGATCACATAACACTGAGTAGCAGAACATATAGTGAGTGATCTAAAAATAATTACTGCTCAGATATCAATTAGCCAAAAGTTGGCCATGAACTGGGCTTCGGAAATGCGAAGCTGGGGGCTAAGAGTGCACTTTTCTGGGACCCTGAGCTCTGATACGGCTGGAGGTCTGACGTGAATAAAATCAAACTCCTGCTACTTCTGTTCTCACTCACATTCCCTTCCTATTTTCCATAGCCATCCCTTGTACTGTGCTAACAGGGGCTGCAAAGTGTCAATAAATGACTGCCACCATCCTTCTGTAAAGTTGGAAGCCATCTTAGTCCATTAAAGACTGAAACAGAATCAACCTACTGTCTATTTGTGTTAAGACACCATACTCTTTCTAGAATACTGCATGACATAAAAAAGTTCAGTACCCAGAAGATGCTCCAACATGTAATAAGGACACATGCTCCACTATGTTCATAGTAGCCTTATTTATAATAGCCAGAAGCTGGATAGAACCCAGATGTCCCTCAACAGAGGAATGGATACAGAAATTGTGGTACATTTACACGATGGAATATTACTCAGCTATTAATACAATGAATTTATGAAATTCTTAGGGAAATGGTTTGATCTGGAGAATATCATCCTGAGTGAGGTAACTCAATCACAAAAGAACACATATGGTATGCATTCTCTGATAAGTGGATATTAGCCCAGAAGATCAGAATACACAAAGTACAATCCACAAACCACAAGAAACTCAAGAAGATGGAAGACCAAAGTGTGGATACTTTGTTCCTTCTTAAAAGGGGGAACAAAATACCCATGGAAGGAGTTGCAGAGACAAACTATGGAGCAGAGACTGAAGGAAGGACAATCCAGAGACTGCTCTACCTGGGAATCCTTCCCATATTCAATCATCAAATCCAGACACTATTGTGGATGCTGGCAAGTGCTGGATGACAGGAGCCTGATAGAGCTGTCTCCTGAGAGGCTCTGACAGTACCCAACTAATACAGAAGTAGAGGCTCACTGCCATCCATTGGACTGAGTACAGGGTCCCCAATGAAGGAGCTAAAGAAAGGACCCAAGGAACTGAGGGGTTTGCAGCCCCTTAGGACAAACAACAATATGAACTACCTAGTACCCTCAGAGCTCCCAGGGACTAAACCACCAACCAAGGAGTACACATGGTGGGACTCATGGCCCCAGCAGTATATGTATAGTAGAGGATGGCCAAGTTGGTCATCAATAGAAGGAGAGGCCTTTGGCCCTGTGAAGGTTCTATGCCCCCGTGTAGGGGAATGCCAGGGCCAGTAAGCAGGAGAAGGTGGGTTAGTGAACAGGGGGAGGGGGGAGGGAACAGGGTTTTTTGTTTTTATTTTATTTTATTTTTTGGAGGGGAAACTGGAGAGATATCATATGACATGTAAATAAAGAAAATATCTAATAAAAAAATAAAAAAGAAATGCCTAACCTATGTGTCTTCCTCAACTTAAAATAGTTTTTATGCCAAACAATTTTTTTCTGTTGTAACAAGTAACTTGGCTTCCTTTATTAAGAATGTTCAAGGTCCAATTAAAGTTAGGAAAAATTTTCTAAAACAAAAAAAAAAAAAGTTCAGGGAATGAACAGAGACCAAAGAAATGAATGGGAAGCTTGAAATTATGTTACCTTGATACAGTATGATAGAAAGGTATTTTGTTTCTGTGGTCCTCCTCTCCAAAGTGTAGCTGCAATCCAATTATATGAAGACCATCAGACAAATTCCAATAAAAGGGTGTCCTACAAAATACCACATAGGCACACTTTTGATGACCTGGTTATCAAAACCAAGAAAAATACAAGAAACTGTCACAGCTAAACTTAAAGAGGCATGACAACCAAATGTAACATGGTATCCTGGAAGGGGATCCTGAAACGAGAAACTAACACTGGAAAAGCCAAGGAAATCTGAATAAATGATGGGTTTGGTGAATAATAATGTTTCAAAATTGGCTCATTAACTATAACAAATATGCCACCCTAACACAAGGGGGCATTAATAGAGGAATTGTTTGCTGAAGAAAGGGGAAGGGTGACGCATAGAAGGACTATCTTACTTTTGGATTCATTTTCCCATAAATATAAAACTTTTCTAAAGAAGTCTATTTAAAGATGCATGGAAGGAAGGAAGGAAGGAAGGAAGGAAGGAAGGAAGGAAGGAAGGAAGGAAGGAAGGAAGGAAAGAAGGAAGGATGGAAGGAAGGAAGAAGGAAAGAATGGAAAGAAAGAGAAGGGTAGAGAAAAGGGGTGGGAAAAAATAGAGGGAGTGGAAAAGGACAGTAACTCAAGGAAGAAAGGAAATGTAGCATTAACTGTGCTGTAGGTACAAGCCAAGCCAACTGTGTAGAAATATAAACAGGAAATTCTGCTATTTTATTGTATTTACTATTATTATTGTGCATGTGTGTCTATAGTGTGGAGTGGAGCAGGCACATGTGGAAGTACAATACTGCTTTCAAGAGTGTGTTTTCTCCTTCCACAGTGGGTTCTGGGGCAAATCAATATTTCCGAGTTACCCAATAAGTAGTTTTACCCACTGGGCTATCTCACTGGACCCATAAGTAAGAAAGTCTTGCAATACACAGTGTACATACGGATAACAGGCAATTGCCTGTTGGTGCCCCCCAGCAAGAAGAATTTAAAGGGTTAAATCTGTGTTTTATTCCTGAATGAAAAGATGTTATGTGGGCAGTGGGGAGGAGAGAAAAAAATAAAAAGGTGTTATATGCCAGATTTTTTTAACTTACAGTAGACTTGGCCTTTATCACACAGCCTTATTTTACTGGTTATGGAATTTAAAATGGACCTACTACTCTAGACACATTTGTCTTAGGAGACAACCTACTGTTTTCAGACTGCCAATATCACTAAGATTTGTGGGAAAAAATGATGTCTGTCTTCATCCCTGTGCCCTTATTTATGTTTTGCATGACTCATTAACTAGTTTGAGAGAAAATGGAAGTAAAAACTAACTTGACATCTTGCTCACCCTTGTGTTTGGACTAGAATCTTCTATGGTCCCTCACTCATTAAGAACTAGCTTGAGGCAGCCATTGACTTATCTAGTAAATTCTGCTGCCTCCTTCCATTCTGAACATCTGATCTGCCTAGTTAATGAGTGCTCAGAGCCTTCTCAACTATGGCATGCTTGGGAGATACAGGTTCTGAGGTTTGAGATCACACCATCAAGAGTAGAGTTCCTTTCAGACTTCTCTATTTCCAATTTAGTGTAGAAGATAAGCAGTAATCAAAAGACCAAGAACCTGATAGTTTCACAAATTCTTCAACACACAATTCTGTTTCCTCCTCTCTACACACCTTTACCACTGGCCTGATCACTGGTCTGTTAGAAGGTAAATACCAGGTCAAATAGAAGTCTCAGTGGTTAACATAAGTATGGTTAAGAATCAGAGACCTTTAGTTTTATTTCAGTACTCTCTCCAACTAATTAAAACATTCTTTAATGTTCATACTGACAGACACTTCAAAGTGGCAAGAGCACAGAAGATACTGTTTAGTTTCATATATTAATATCATATATTCAGATATATCCACATATCATGTCAATAGTAACAAGTAACTTATAACTAACTAATATGGTAAGAAAGGCAGTGGAAACTTAGCAAATGGCTCTTTCTAGTGTTTCCCAGGTTGCTTTTTTGCTTGTCTTAGAATATCCATCAGCTGGACCTTTAATTTCAAATTCCCACAAGTAGAAGTCATCATTAATGGGGTGGGAGGGGGAGATTGGTGTTATTTGGCTGATACAATACAGCTAGTAAGAGCTCATCAAGCAAGAATCAGGATCTAATAGCAAGTGATTTTATGTTCTTCCTTCTTGGCCACGGTCCTTTCTAAAGTTTTACTCTCCTTGGGTGCCACTGTTAATACGTCTAACAACTAAATATGTCTCAATTCTGTGTTTTTTTCTTGAGTTTCAAGTCAGTTTGGACAATGTCCCACATATACTTCCAGGCCAACATAGACGGAATAAACCCACTATGCAGCATCCAATCCAGCTCCTCCTTAAGGACTTCCAGTTGCAATAAATAGCATCACAGTTCAGTCAACTAGCCAATCAGAAGTGTGGAATTCTTGTGCCATCTTCCTACATGCTGCCACAGTTAACTAATAAGCTTTCTTAGGTCTCAAGTCTTGGACCTAAATAAGTCTCCAAATCCTCTACTGCTTCCTCTCCCCACTCAGTCCTTTATCTATGATCCTAACTTTTATCAACATTGGTCTTTCCATAAGTCTAATTCCATCCTTCATCTGCAGCCTCTAATTCTTCTCTCTTGGAAAAAACACCCTGCTACAGTGCTATCACCACCAGCTATCTTTTTAGCCTCATTACTCTGACTTTATCTCTGGTACATTGTATACAGCAGGTTGAAAGTACATTGGTTTTGCAAACATCCATGCAGCTCTTGCCTGACTGCCCTGTACCCACTTTAAGACTCAGTTCAACAACCACAGTCACTTCCTCTATGAATGTGTAATGGCATATGCTCCCCCACCCCACCCCCACACATAGTTGTTTACTTTATCTCTTGCCTTTGTACTTGGAATTGATTTTTATTGCCATGAATTTAAATTCTTTGGTTAAATGCTTGCCCCCCACCAATATCTTGAAGCTCCCTGAGAACAAACACTAGGCTCTACTCATCATTACATCTGCAGTGGCTAGCTCAGTGTTCATAACTACACACCTAAAGTACACTGGAATTTGCTACCAATAAATCATAGACCCACTGAAGAAAACAGAGTGAAATGAGTCTACTTCAAACCCTGACACCAAGGTTTGGGGGTGATATAACTTGCTCAATTCCAGAATGATTTGACAATAAAAGTAGTAAATAGACTCAAATATCCTGAGTGGAGCCACTTCTTTATCAGTTCTATTTCTATTATTCCTCACTGTGTCTCAAATTCAAAACATCAAAGTCATTGAGCCTGTCAGTGCCTGTTTCTACTCATAGTCAATTGAAATTGCTAATGCCTTCCTTTCCTATAGCATGGGGATTTTATTTAACTATGGTTGAATGCTGTCTCTAAAAATGCTTTGACTTCAGAGTCATACCACAGCCAAGACTCAGCAACCCACCACTTTGATTTCAACTTCTCAGTTTACTCTCTCGCTTCCTCTATTGACTTTTCTTCCTCTTCAGCCTGCAAGCCAGCAGAAGCTAGATGAGAAAGAGATTTGTGATTTCCTCTTCCACTCTAGCTCCACTTAACTAAAGAGAAAAGTATTGTGAATAAAATAAAACAAAGATTCTGCATTGCAAAATTTAAAATATTCTCATTAACGACTAAAACTTCACAACAAGTTCTAATTTCTTTAAAAAGAGGGCTTGTGGGTTAATGTGGAAAAGAACAATATTATAAAAGACAAAGAAAGGCTGTTGAAGTTTTGCAGACTTAAGGAGACTGAAAAGACATGATAATCAAAGAGTGATAACAGAGCCAACACTCAATCGTATGTTGCAGGGAAATGTTGTCATAAAGGACATTATCAGATCAACTGACAAAAGTGATATAAGGACCAAAAAAATGTGTTATATCAGTATTAAGATGATAGGAGTTTATAATTCTGCTGTGGTTAGGTTTTAGAAAACTCATGCAAAAATATTTAAGAGTAAAGACATGTAAGTAACTTACTCTCATATGATTTAGTAAGATACTGAGAGAGAAGCAGTAGAGAAATGAGTAGGTAAATTAAGGGATGGATGAATAGATGGATGGATGGGTAAAGTGCATAGAAATAAAGTGAAATAAAACACTTAAGTAAGAGGATGTAGCTAAAACCTAGGAAACTATGCAGTTGCCCTTTCTACTATTTTTTCTGCTTTTTGAAACAGAAGCAGTTTTATCCCAGGTTGGCCTGGAACTCACTAGGAAACCCAGATTGATCTCATTCATAATTTTCCTACTTAGGCTTCCCAATTGTTGGAATTGCCCATACTATTTTTTTTTTTTTAATTCTTGCAGCTCTCCTACAAATTTGAAAGTAAGTCCGAATAGTTTTTAAAATTATGTTCGAGCAAAACATTACATTTATGATATTTGAGTTCAATAACCATGTGTTTATCATTTCTCTGTCTATCTTCATTAATTATGTCCTTTGCACTAAACTAAAAAGTACAGGATCTAAAGAGACAAATAAGCCTAATTTTGTCTAAATGGCTTCTTTCTAGTTCAGAAGAGAAGACATAAATACATAAAGTCCTGTACATCAAGGGAGTAGTAGCCACAAAAGGAGGGAGGCAAAAATGGAATTTCAGAGAGTTACAGGGGAGGCAGAACATGAGTGAGCCCTTGATCTAGAAAGGCATAGAAAAAGAAAGGTCACCAAAAGCAAAGTGGACAGTGAAAGCTGAGTGGCAAGGTGGGAAAACATATCCTGTCACGAGCAGCATAATTCCAAAGGCTTTGCAGGGAGTGGTGTCAAAGATCAGGGTAAGAATGTTGGTTGGGGTCAATTGGAGACACCTGGAAATGCCCGATTAAGGAGTTTGGACTTTGCAAAGGCCAGAGGTCAACAGTCTCTTAGAAGTGCTGACCCCTTTTTCTTCTGTTTCTAAACAACACAGATAAAAAGGCTGGTTGCTAATGATTGTGCAAGAATGCTAAGAAGGCTCCAGGATTTGGAATTTGGAAGTCCTTCCCTCACAGCTGCATTTGAAAACAGAACTATCTCATTGCTCACAATTTTGTACTCATTTTGTATGTCACTGTGTGGGGGTGAGGTGGGGTGAGGTGGGAGAGAGTGAGAGAGAGAGAGACAGAGACAGAGTCAGAGACAGAGAGAGACACAGAGAGACACAGAGAGAGACACAGAGAGACAGAGACAGAAACAGAGAGAGACTAAGAGAAGCATGCACCATAGCATTGTGTGCATGTGTAAGTCAGAGGACAGCTTGCAGGAATTGGTTTTTTCCTTCTACCATGTGGGTCCCAGGGATGGAACTTGTGTTGTTGCCAGGCTTGGTGGCTAGTACATTTACCTGCTGAGCCATCTTGCCAGCTCAATTTAATGCATTTTAATTAGTTGTCATAAGCCTTGCCTTTAACACATGGCTGTTTTCAGTTATGTGGTCAGCCTGTGGAGGATTATCTTGATTATAATTAATTGAGTTAAGAAGATGCGTCTACTGTGGGTAGTAGCACCATTCCTTAACTGGTATCTTAGACAATCTAAACTGAGAACTCAGTAGCATACATCCATTCCTCAATCTCTGCCTCCTAAGTGTGGATATACTGTAGCCATCCATCCTCTTATTCCTGCCACTATGTTCTTCCTACATCTTCCTTGTCATTATAAACTACATGCCACTGGAACTGTAAGCAAAAATAAACCCTTTCTCTCTCAAGTTGTGTTTGTCAGGATATTTTGTTACAGCAACAGGAACAGAAATCGAAACACTATGTAAAACAACCCATCCATTGTTTCCCTCGAGAAATAGACACTGCACTATTTGTTCTCCAACTCCTCTCCTTTATGGTTTGAGGACTGACCCTGGGAAATTAACTCTCTAGAACTTCTGGTAAGCAGACAGACCAAGCCTTCTCCAGTTGTCATAGACTGAGATAGAGTAAGTGTTGTATACTAAATAGTGAAGACTGGAGGTCTATAAAAGAAACCACAGTAGGATCTGCTGCAGTGAATACCTATCAGTAACTTCAAGCCTCTTTCCTTCACCAGAGATGACACTGATAAAAATTCTCCCTAGAACACCAATTACAGCCCGAGGAATTAACACTGGGGTGTGTTCTAGAAATACAAGAGCTACCCAGAAGAGCTCAGGGCAGCTTATAACAGAGCATTTGGAACACCTCCCCCTTTCTATTCTCGCCTCTTTCATCTTACTTAAGATCATTCCAGCGAAACCTTTCTCTAAGAGAACCAATAACCTCCCTATTCAAATTTTATTGGATCTCCATGTCCTTGACTTAGTCATTAGTCAGATGTTAGTATTTCTGCCTTCAGGAAATACTTTTCTCCCTCTCCGAGTATTCTCCCTACCTTGTTGTGTGTACATTCTGCACCTAATAACCAAGCAGCTTACTTCCTTGGAAAGCCACAATTGCTCCTGATCACCATACCTAAACTTTGAAAAGAATCAGAATTGGTAAGTGGGGTAATAATTACCTAAAGCCATGTATTGACAAGGAGTTTAAGACTACATGGTCAATTATGGTCAATTAACTGTGGCAGACTATGGGTGTTGGCATAGTGTGGACGAGGTTTACATTAGTCAGCTCTGCTGAACATCTTGCACAAGTTTGTATCTTCCTTGATAATCTCATTCATTTTTAAGGTGACAACTATTATTTCTACATAAATGACACCAGAATATATATTTCTATTCAAAACTACCCTCAGCAGTTCCAAACAAAAATTTAAACTCATGGGGGTGGGGGTACATGTTAACTTTGATATTTACTTTCTAATTTAGTCTCTTTAACTTACACCTTTCAAGCTGCACTATCTTAACATCTTGCTTGTGTATTCAGTCCTTTAGTATCATCTTACCTTGTCCTCATTACTTGTAGTGCTCATCACACACGGTGAGTTCTTCACTGACTGTCTGCTCTTCAAATAAAAAAATAGTGAGACCTGAAATAGGGAGACAGATCAGGGGGTAAGCGTGTTTACCATGCAAACATGAGAACTTGAATCCAAATCTTCAGAAGCCATATAAAAAGACAGGTATGGTCACAAATGTTTTATAACCCCAGAGCTACAGAGGACAGAGATAGAAGGATCACTGGAGCTTGATTGCTGCCACCTTAGCTCAAGGTTTAGTAAGAGATCACAGATCCTGTCTTGAGGGAACAGTCTAGAGAATGATAGAACAGGACACCCTATATCCTCCTTTAGCCTCACACCCATGCATGCCTGAAGATGTATTCATATATATATATATATATATATACATATATATATATATATATATATACATATACATATATATGTATATATATATATCCCACATATATAGTACATGTTTTGTTCTTTCTTTTTAACTCACCTATTTCTTCCACCCCATATTTCTAATCAATTTCTAAGTTGTGCTCATCACTCACTCTTGCTGTCTCTTTTCCTTTTCCAAATAAATACACACACACACATATATATATGTATATATATACATATATATATAATTTATGTATGTATGTTTGTATAGAAAGAAGGCTCAAAAGACATAAAATACACTGGTGCTTTGGGGAACAAAGAATGGCGAATGACTGCTAAAGGCAGTTTGTTTCTTGGGGAAGGTGATAACAGTGTATTGTAGTTATTGGTGGTGACTGCACATATTTATGCTTATATAAAAATTTACTGAGTTAGAAAGTCTAAAATGGTTAAGTTAATGTATGTGGATTAATACCTCAGAATTCACATATAAAATTGATAATGGTGATTATATTAGATCTGTGTCCTTTGTGGACACTAAGGTTCAGATGTTTCTGCAAATTAATATTTTTATTCTAATTTAGGAAAGATAAACAGTGCTCCTTTAAATTATTCTTCTTTGCCAGACATGGTAGAACATGCCTGTAACCCCAGCTACTTGAGAAGTTGAAGTAGAAAGAACTCAAGTCTAAGGCTCCCTGGCTAATAGGAGTTTCAGGCCAGCACAAGCAACTTAGTGAGATCCTGATTCAAAATAAATAGAGGTCTGAAGAGGTAATCCAGTTTACAATACTTCTATTCTAATACTTCCTAGCATATGCAAAGCCCAAAGTTCAGTCCTGAATTCAGTAGATAGATGGTATATATACACATATATATGTGTGTGTGTATATATATGTATATGTATATGCATATATATGAGAGAGAGAAAAAATAACCCTTCTTTTATACTTCATCTCTGAAAACCAAACTCCTTGCTAAGTTGTCCAGACCTTGTTACTCTCCCCACTGATTTCAGCCACCTCCCATATCTCCATTTCTTCAGTGTACCCTTGACTTCCTGTTTCAGAGGCTTTGTTCCCTGACATATGCATTCATCTTATTCTTTGTGTTTCTTCTACCCAGCCCTACCTGCAAAAATATTCCCTGGGTCAGGTCAAGTCTCACTTCCTCAAAGCTGCAGTGCAATTGTCTCTCCTTTTAGCTTTGCTAACACTTGGCTTATCATATGTTTTCACAGCATTAATAATGTATTTTATACAATCAGCTATGTATTTCTTGCTGGAATGATTTACCTTCAATTCTTCTAAAGTGCACAGTACATAAAGTAGATATCAACAAAGCTTTATTTTATATTTAAATTTTTAAGACAAAAACATGAATACACATTTTTACTAACTACAATCACAAATTTTGTCCCCCTCCCAGACCTCCCCTTTGAAGAATTATTTCCCCCATCTCCCCTCCTCTTCACCTCTGAGAGGGTGCTCCCCCATATCCACCCACCCTGGGGCATCACATTTCTACAGGATTAGGTGCATTCTCTTCCCACTAAGGCCAGACAAGGCAACCCTCTACATATGTGCCAGGGGCCTGGGGCCAGCCCATGTATGCTCTCTGGTTGGTGGCTGTCTCTGGGAGTTCCCAGGGGTCCGGGTTGGTTGACACTGTTTTTCTTTCTATGGGGTTGCCATCCCCTTCAGTTCCTTCAGTCCTTCCCCTAACTCTTCAAGAAGGTCCCCTCCCCGACCTCTATCCAATGCTTGGCTGTGAGTATCTGCATCTGTCTCAGTCAGCTGCTGGTAGAGCTTTTGAGAGGATAGCCATGCTAGGCTCCTGTCTATAAGCACAGCATAGCATCAGTAATAGTGTCAAGGATTGGTGCCCACCCATGGGATGGATTCCAAGTTTGGTCGGTCACTGGTCAGCCATTCCTTCAGTT
This sequence comes from Mastomys coucha, assembly GCF_008632895.1. NCBI lineage: Eukaryota > Metazoa > Chordata > Mammalia > Rodentia > Muridae > Mastomys > Mastomys coucha. The sequence goes on from NC_045030.1 coordinate 152,493,985, forward strand.
TTTGCTCCATTTTTGCCCCTGCATTTCTTTTAGACAAGAGCAACTTGGGGTCAAAAGTTTTGTAGGTGGGTTGGTGTCCCCATCCCTCCACTAGAGGTCCTATCTGACTACTGGAGATGGTCTCTTCAGGTTCCATATCCCCACTGCTGGGCATTTTTAGCTAAGGTCACCTGGGAGTCTTCCCCATCCTGGGTCTTTGGGAATTTCTAGAGGTTCCCCCCACCCCTGGAAGTTGCATATTTCCATTCATTTTCCTGACCCTCTGGGCCTCTCTTCTGCTTCCCAGCCCCTATCTTGCCCCCTTTCCCCTTCCCCCCTTTCCCACCCAGGTCCCTCCCTCTGCCTCCCAAGATTATTTTTTTCCTCCTAAGTGGAATTTAAGAATCCTCACTTGGGCCTTCCTCAGAAAGTGGAAGCCACCCAGATACAAATAAAGAGACAGAGACAGAGACAGAAAATGTGGTTCATCTACACAATGGAATACTATTCAGCTGTTAAAAACAAGGGTATCGTGAATTTTGCAGGCAAATGTGTAGAACTAGAAAATATCATCCCACACACCCTAAGGTGTTAAATAAATACACATTTATGTATTGATTTCATTGAGTACTGTAGTGGTATACTGTATGTCAGATGGCCATAACTAACCCAAACCAGAAAACTTCCTTTGCTCTCACAGAACCATATAGTTTTCAAAATTATGATTAGTTTGTTTTTATGGGGTTTGTTGTCATTGCTGTAGTTGTCCGTTGTTGTTGTTGTTGTTGTTGTTGTTGTTGTTGTTGTTGTTGAGACAGGGCCTCACTTTGTAGCCCTGGCTGCTCTAGAACTTGCTTTGTAGACCAAGGTTAACCTTGAGGTCATGGAGATGTTTCTGTTTCTGCTGCTTTAGTGCTGGGACTAGAAGCTTGTGCCACCATGTCCAGGTAATTATTATTATTATTTGAGGCAGGATTTCATGTATCCTAAGCTGGCCTCAAACTCATATAAGGATGATGTTGGTCTTCTGATCTTATTGGTTCACGTCCCAAGGTCTAAGAACTTTGGAATATGTGGGAAAGGAATGTTACAGAGCCAGATGCCACAGATTGCAGATGTACACCACCACACACAATTTTTGCCATGCTGGGTATTGAACCCAGTGTATTATGCAGGGAATGGAAGCACTGTATCAACTAAGCTATATAACCTGTCTACTGTGGTTTTTTTTTTAATTCATGAAGAAGAGATATGGAGTATGTACAAATATTAAGTGCACACCTTATTGACTTTCTATATATGTGTCATCTATTCATGTAATCACTAAACACATAAAGAGTGTTTCTAGCACTACAAACTTCTTCCCAGTCGATAATCTTTTGCCTAGCATCAACCACTATTCCAGCTTCTGTCACCATAGATGATTTTTGCCTGTTAGAATGTTGTTGTAAAAATGGAATTCTATAATATGTTCTTTTGTGCCTGGTTTCTTTTATTTGTTATTTCTATGATATGTACCCATATAATTGTATTTTGTTTATAGTTTACTCTTTTTCTTGCTGTACAGTATTATATTGTGGGATAGTCTGTTGACTAGTCTACTATCTTTTATCTATTCTCTTATTAGTGGATATTTGGATTGGTTCCAGGTTTTAGCTATAACAGATAAAGCTGAAGAAAATATAGATTGTTCTTAATGTACACAGCACTCATATATCTTGAATATATACCCTGGAATGGACTGCTGAGTCATAAGTGGCTTTACTAGGCACCGTCCAACAATTTTCCTATGGGGCAATACCAACACACTCTCACCACCAATGTATGTAGATAAACAAATAAGATTAATGTCTCATAATAATGATGTGATATGGAAAATCAAGGTAAGATGACTACTTTAGTTGCATTGACCAAGAAAATGTCTATAAAAGGTGAATTTTACTGCCTTGTTCCTCCTAAATGCTAAGATTACTACAAGTTCAGGCAAACCTAGGGCACATAAAAAATGAGACAAGCCTGAGCTACATTGTGAGAGCCTCCTAAAACAACATAATTGAAAATGATATGCAAAATTTAAAACTTAAATGACAAGAAGTTGGCCCTGCTTGTGTGAGAGGAAGAATATCTCAGACCGTGGGTAAAATCATAAAGACTCTTGGACAAGAAGTAACAACTCTGGCCTTGACCCGGAGTCTCCAGTGAGAGCTGCCATCTTCTCTCTGGTGAGTTCCTAAGCCGGGAGCAGCCAGACAGGAGGCACAGGCCCCACAAGTCGCAAGGGAGCCGCAGGGCGGCAGGGACAGGATCCTCTCAGCTTCCAAGCAACAGAGGTGGAACAGTGACCTTAGCTGCCCCCTTTCCTGCAAGTGGAGGGCCTGCCTCCAGGGACTGCCTTGACCCGGAGGGAGTCTCCGGTGAGAGCCACCATCTTCTCTCCTGTGAGTTTCTAAGACCAGAGCAGCCAGCTGGGA
>NC_045030.1:152496980-152500121 GCF_008632895.1 Mastomys coucha
TCAGGAGCGGAAGATAACATAGACAACATTGACAGAACAGTCAAAGAAAATGCAAAAAGCAAAAAGAAGTAACAACTCACTTAAGAAATCAAAAGGGCAAGTCTAAGGACCTTGGAATATGTGGGAGACAAGTGTTATAAAGCCAGCTGCCACAATAGGTAACTGGAACTTAACTTCATGGGGAAATTATAGAAAAGGTTAAAATAAATGCACCCCAGAATTGTCCTATCCAAGAGCCAAGAAACATCAGGTATTTATGTAACAAGTCCCAATGTCTTGAGGTTGAGGGTTGCTCCTGGTAGATAGAAGATGGAGATTTTAATTTCCCAGAATTCATACATATAGTCTCATGAATGAGATTCAATGTCTTCTACTTCATACAGACTTCCACTTCATTCTATTCTCATTGGTCATCTTCTGGACACTGAGCTCTACAATCATCTCATTGAATTCTCCCATCTCCACTCACCTTTTCCATGGCCAACCTTTTAGAATCAGGTCCATTGTTGGCTCTGGGTTTTCTTAAGCTTCAGCTCACTGGACATTTAACCTGATATTGTGTCTTATCACTAAGATTCATTCCATTCATGCCTTCAGAATAACTACTAGTAAAGGATGCATAACGATGCTGATTTGGAAAGACTTCAAGATGCTTTTAAAAGCACCATTTGATTCTTGTTACTACAATCTTCACGATCCTTTGTTACTTCCTATATGGGCTTGAGTCTCCCATGTATTCCAAGCTGACCTTTGTGGGAACAGGACCAAGAATGAGGGTGGTGAGAGGTGACAGAGTCACATGATGAATCCCATGAAATCTGACTCTGGAGACCAGCATCAGGGTCTGTACCCTGATCTCAGTTTATTGACCAGCCCATAAGATTATAGACAGTGTTTGAGCCAATCTCAAGCCCCTAAATTCTTAATCAATTATGTCACCACACCATCACCATGTTCAAATGAAAGCCCTGCTTAATGAGGTAACTCAGAAGGAGTGGAGGGAGTATCATCACCTCTGAGGACCTCCATAAAGACAGGATCCCTTTTTGTTGTCTCACTGCTGTGCCAGGAGCCATCTTAAGATCTAATGCTATGTGCAGAAGTTCAGGAATCCTCAAGGAGTCTCAGGAGCCTGTGGCATCTCATCCTCCATCTCACCTTTTCCTTCACAAGGTTGATTTCCACATGCCCCACAGACCTTGAACTTGCTATGTAGACAAGGATGGCCTTCTACTTCTTATCCTTCCACCTGTACCACCCCCATACTAGGATTATAGTTGTGTGTAACTATACCTGGCCTTTGAAGTGTTAGGGATCAATCCCAGGACATCATGCTTGCTAAGCAAGCTCTCTACCAAACTGAGCTAGCCATAGTTTTTATGTTCTCTTGAAAACTCTTTCAGTTACCGGTTGTCACATGATTCAATGTAAAATGTTCAATGCCTTTAAACAATACACATTTATTTAAAAGTCCGTGGGTTGGAAACTTAGCCTTAACTCAAATGAGCCATGCTTCTGATTGCAACTGAACTCATAGACCTTACCGAATGAACTAGGGAAACCTCAGCTGCAATAACTAGGGAAATCAGCTAGCTCTGATCTTGTTGAATCTTGTAGTAGGTTCTCAGGCAAATACAAAAAAAAAAAAAAAATGACAAGGGAGCCCAAGGCCTCTTGAAGGCTAACATCACAACTGGCCCAACCAACATTTCTACCCCATTTTGTTGTTGAAAATAAATCAGAAAAGCAGCCTAGATTCAAAGGAAAAGAAAGTCTTCCAGTTTAATGATTGAAACACCAAGTATGTGCCTTCAGTGGGAAGGCATGAAGGACTAAAGTCATTAGTGAAATCTGTCATACTTTAACATTTGTCTTTTGAGAAAATGTTGAATATATTTTGTACATAAATCATACCTCAGAAGACTAGTTTTAAGTATGAGTATATGGCCTCTTCTCTTTTAATCTCCAAGTTTCTATATTAGAAAACAACAAAATATGTAAACATGTATTATGAGCAGCACTGATTTTACTTTGCATAATTAGATATTCTTTTGGCTCTCATGTCTATGCAGACAGCAAAGAGTGTTTTGGGGTTCTTGTGTCTATTCAGACAGCAATGTTTTGGTGTTTTGGGTTTTGTTTTGGTTTGTTTTGGGTTTTGGTTATCATTTCAATGTAGACACAAAAGAAAGGACTATGGGAAATATGTAGCATGCACAGTGCCTGAGTTCAGTTTCCAGTACTGTAAAGAGAGAGAAAGAGGGGGGGGAGATGAAAAGGATTATGCAAAGTATGATTTCCCTCATAAATATCCCCTTCAGACTTTAGAAACACGATTATCAGTTGCCCATCTGACAAGTCATCTCAAACTCAAGTTAGATGAAGATCGCCCCCCACATTAGAATGTGTTTACTTTAGTTCATGTTAAAGAGAAGAGTGTTTTCCCTATATCTGATATCTTCACTGGAAGTGCGTCATTTATGAAAGGAAACAAAGGAGCCGCAACTACTACCATTATCACCACGGCCATATCATCTTAAATCAGGATAGAGGAGGCTACTGAAACAGCCCTTCAAACACGGTGTCTCCCCATAAGACACTGCTGCCACAGACGTCAGCAGGGCCGGGTACAGAGTGTCCAGTGGAGAGACTGTACAGTACAAAATATTCAAGCTGATGAAGATCCTATGGATCAAATGGCCCTGCTGTGCTCTGGTCAACACTATTTCTGTCTTGTGTGCGGTATGTATTCTGAATTTGATTCACTGGTTTTAACACCATTCACTGACAGCATGGTATTTGGATGAAGCAAGAGACTCCAATTAGGAACTGAAAAATCCACTGTAGTGCTATTGAAGCATAGCAGTTTCAAACAGGTTGAAAGCTGTAACAACAACGACAAAAGGCTGGGAAGGAATTGTATTTGTAATTCCCTGCTAAGGGAGAATGGGAAATGTAAAAGGTAATTAAGAAGCAGGTAACTCAGTCTCAGGCTTGAGTCTGGAGCTATGAGTCAGGAAGATCTCTTATCACCCATTGGCCTCAGTTTCTTGATCTGAAAAATAGGGCTAGTGCAAAAACAATCCAAAAGAAAAAAATTTTTACATGATGAAATGAAGCAGTCACTAAAAGCAGAATGGG
>NC_045030.1:152501060-152506855 GCF_008632895.1 Mastomys coucha
CACACCACACATGAAGAGGTAAGAGGACACTTTTGTGGAATTGGTCCTCTCTCCATGTGGAATTAATGGAATTAAGTTGTCAAGCTTGATGGCAAGCACTGAGCCATTTTGCCAACCCTATCAGGAGGGTTTTCATTTGCTGTATAAACTGCATTTTAAAATGAAACATTAACATTCCCCATTTTCTATTAATTGCTCATATAAACAATCTAATTAACATACAGAAGAAATAATCAAGAATAGTATTAAATAGGAAATGAAAATGTGTGAAGGATGAAGTTGATTTACTTACCAAGATGTACCCAGATTTATCATAGGAAAACATGTCATCTTTATTAGACTGAGTGAAATATTGAAGACAATTTATATGCTGTGCTGTAGATTTAAAAATAGACAGATGTGGGGAGAATACAGACCATCTTCAGGATGATGCTGACTTCCAGGGAGGAAGAAAAGCAAAGAGATAGGGGAGCAGATTTCTAAGTATTTGTGAAGTGTATATGTGTATATGTAATATTTTACTTAAGATCTGACACAAACACAGAAAACTGCTAGCATGTGAAACACTGGCCTTTCTAATTTTAAAGTATATTAAATTTTTAATAATTTTAATACTGAAATTAATGTAAAATAAGCATATCAACTGAAACTCATAGGTTGCTTGTGGAAGTATAAACTGACATAAAACACTTTGGGAAATTTTGGTAGCTAATTAAGAAATAAAACCTATACCAACCACATCTTCTGAAGTATAAGCCCAATAGAAACAAATAGATATATTTACAAGAAGACATGTGCAAGAACGTTTGGGGTGAGGATGTTACTAACTGGGAGACTGCCTGCCTAGCAAGCACAAGGCATTATTAGGTTTCAGTCTCAGTATGAAGAGAAAAAAGGAACATCTATACCAACATTATTCATAGTAACAACAAATGAAAAAAATCAAATGTTCATCAATTGGTGAATAAATAAACAAATTATAAATTATTTATATAATGGAGTACTACTTAGCCATAAAAGGGAGATGCATTCTTTTCTGTAATAGTATGGATAAATCTCAAGAAACAAAACCATGCTGAGCCAAAGAAGCCAGATACAAAAGTGCAGTTCTATTTACATTAAATCCTAAACCAGGCAAAACAAACCCAGAGTGATACAAAACAGAACAGTGGTTGCCTGTTATGGAAAGAGATTCCTGGGAAAGAGGTAAGAAGAAATTTCTAGAGTGAGGAGCATGTCTTGATTGGGAAATGTCTTGATTAGTGGGGTGATTACACAGGTTTTGCATCTACAAAACAAAGCTTTTCAAACTGTCCATTTCATAGTGCATAAATGTTATCTTTATTTATTTTTTCTTTTTTTGGAGACATGGTCTCACTATATAGACCTGGCTCAACTAGAACTCACTATGCAACCCAGGCTGGCCTCAAATGTACAGAGATCTATCTGCCTCTGTCTCCCAAGTGCTGGATCAAAGATATACAGTAGCATGCCCAGCTTACTTCACCCATAAACTCATCAAGTATCTTCGTAGAGTCTCAAGAGATTAAGGAATTCTCCAATCTCCAGGAATCTTTGCACAAAGAACTCCTGCAACTACTTTCCTCTCTGAATGATGTAGGAGCTTACTTTCCATATTGTTCTCTCTCATTACAAGTGAAGGTTTCCTTTGCAGATATTTTAAAGGTGCTGTGCTATAACAGAGAGAACATGGGTTTTAGAAATAGCCTAAGCTTTGCCTTTGAGCTTCTGCTCCCTAGATCACCGGCTGTGTGGCTCTGGGCAAGGAAGTGACACACACACACACCCCTGGAGTTTATTTTCTTAACCCTACACAGGAAAGTGCAAAGCCTAATTCCTAGGGTTATTTGGAAGATGAAATTAGCTCACACAAGCAAGTGTGTATTTCACACCGCCAGGCTTAGCGCAGATGCTCCATACATTCTGGTTTCCTTTTCTTCCTTCCTTTACTTTTTATAGACCCTCCACAGAACGGAAACTCTGTATCTCCTCCATCATCACAGTTCAAATCCTGAGGATATAGGAATAGCCTCCCTGTTCTCAGATGGAATGAACAAAAGTGTACTGCTTAGGTCCTGGCAACCTGCTCTGAGTCACTTTGTTTCAAGGGTCTTATTCTGTCACCACCCCTCTGGCCCTACAGAAATTGGTTGCTTGAGGTCTGTGCCCCTCTGGGAGCTCAAAATATGCTATCCAAATGGCTAACCTGGGCACCTTGCCTGGTCCATCTTTCTGAGAGCAGAATGTCACAAGTATGTACATCCCCAACACCAAGAAACCAATGGGGAAAAAAATGTCAGGGTTGTGTGGACAGAACTTGGACATTCAAATCAGGTGTTCACCCAATTGATATAAGACACTTCTTGGCACTGTGACAACTTCAAAGTGGAAAAAGAAATGAAAATTGACCTTGGAATTAGGAGTAGGATCCAGGGGAGCAGGCATGACCCTGAGGAGGCCAAGAATTCCAAATCCTGATGTAGTTTTCCAAACATTGAAGAATTTTAGATGAAGTATAAGACATAATTGTTATACATTCAAACACTTAAACATATAGACAATATGAACTTCTTTTGTATTCTTGTGCCATATCCTTAAATGTTAGGTAGGGGTTGCTCTCATGCCTGGCTCTTTTTTTAATCTCATTACAATTTGCTATTTAATTTTTTAAATGGCTGACTCCCCCATTAGAAAAATTTCTGCTTTCATGGCTGCTATATTTACAACCTCCAAAATAGTGCCTGGTACATAGGCAGAGCAAAGTAAGATATTTCTTGAACTAATCCATGGGCAATTTGATGAACTGATTTTCATTTGTATGCCTTGGTTAGATTTAATACTTCACAACATGAAAACAGAAAAAACACAATAATATTACCTAGACTGAAGATATAACTTAGATGGCAGAATGCTCACCTAACATACATGAAGCCCTGGGTATAGTGGTATGTACCCATAATCCCAGCACTTGGAAAGAGAAGGCAAGAGGCTCAGTAAATCAAGGTCCTCTTCAGCTACTTACCAAGTTCAAGGCCTGCCTGGAAAGCATGAAACCCTGCCCCCCCACACACACACACCCAAAAAAATTTCTCAAAACCAAAATCTGAAAACAAAGCTTTTTAAATAGGCCAACACAGTTGCATTTTGGATTCTCACTTTCAATAAAAGCAATGAACACAGCCTCCATTTTTCTAGTTCTTTTGCTTTACTTTCCTTATATCATGCCAGCTCATATTACACAGAGGTCAGGTCTCTTGCCATCCCCTACTTCCTCTCCATCAGGCAGTGTTCATCTGCTTCTGTCTCCTTCCCTTTGCTACTGAGAAGCACGAGGCACATCACTTCCACATTGTTCTGTCATAGCTTCAAGAGCCATTCCCTTTTGCCTGGCACAGTCTCAACCTGGGAGCAAATCAAGGAATATCTCCATATCTATACTTGAGCTACATCACAGTATAGTTGAGAGAGGTAGCAAAAACGATCTAAAAATACACACATTTTTTTTTCCTGGCTAAAACTCTTGCCTACCAACTATTGCACATTCTTTATATGGCTAAAATTAAATATGTGAGTCTTCCATGGCATTTAACTAGCAATCTGGCAGAACTAAAGTGCTGCTCTACTTCCATTCACAAATTTTAGTTTAATTATATTCCATACCCTTTTCCAAGCCAAGGCAGCTGGGTTCAAACCTCTGGTTAAGAAAATGCAATGTAAGAGTTGGTGATATGGCACACTGAACAAAGTGCTTGCCAGCAAACCCAATGGCCTGAGTTTGTTCTCTGGAAACCACATGGGAAAAGAGAACAGATTGTTTCAGGTTATTCTCTGACTTCCACCTGTACACACACACGCACACACACACACACACACACACACACACACACACACACACGCAAGCAAATAAATAAATAAATGTATAAAAAAATAAAATGAAAATGCAAGGTAAATGTTACACCCCTTTTGAAAAGCCTAAAATTCAAACACCGCCCCCCATCTAGAGTGATATAGTTCTATTTAACATTTCCCTTCAAGAAATTTCCAAGCTGGGCAGTGGTGGCGCACGCCTTTAATCCCAGCACTTGGGAGGCAGAGGCAGGTGGATCTCTGAGTTCGAGGCCAGCCTGGTCTACAGAGTGACTTCCAGGACAGAGCTATACAGAAAAACCCTGTCTCAAAAAACCAAATAAAATAAAATAAAATAAAAATTAAATTAAAAAATCCGATTACTTTTTAGCATAGAGTTAACAATAGATAGCAAAATACAAATTTCACTTAAGTAAGACATGTAAATTCAAGAGACGGATTGTCCAGCATGGTGACTATAGTCAGCATGGTGAATATAGTCAGCAATACATTGCACTCCTAAAAAATGCTGACAGAATAGATTTATCTATTATCACTACAAAAATGATAAATCCGTGTAGTATTACATATGGCAAGTAGCTTAATTTAGCCACTCATCAATACATATGTGTCAAATTATCACAGTGTACATGAAAAAATACAAGTAATTTTTAGTTGCATTTTATTTACTTTTATGTACATGCATGTTTTTTCCTACATGTGCAGTATCTACAGAGGTCAGAGATGAGAGTATAGCTGGAATTACAGGCAGTTGTGAGCCACCATGTGGGTGCTAGGAACCAAATCTTGGTTGTCTGCAAGAATAGTTAAGTGCCCTTAACCACTGAACCATCTCTTCAAACCCTTATTTGTATTTTAAAACTAAACTCAAACATAAAAATGTGTTCTGATGGCAAGGAAGTTCTAGTTAGATAGAGCCAAAACTAAGATCTACTGTTCTGCTATTGCACTATAAGATAACTATAGATAATGATAGAATATTTACATTTCTAAAACCTCAAAGAAAAGATTTTAAATATCTTCACCAACAAGAAATAAATGTTTGAGAAGATGAATATGTTTACCTTTGTTCAAACATCATGCAATATATCCCTCTATCAGAATACCATATAGTAACCTACAGATACAAACATTTAATGTTTTATATGAAAATTAAAATTAAATAAAAATTAATACAGTATTGTACATATTTAGAAAGAGAGAGAGCTATATATGCTATGATTGCTAATATATCTAGAAATGTAAATGTGTATGGGCAGCAAAAAGGAGTTAACAAATAGATGTTAGTCATAGTATTAGGAATTTGATTTCCTTTTTAGACACTACAGGGTTGCTTTTACAGTAAAAAATGAAGACAGGTTAAAAAAGGTGGAGAAGCTGCAGAGAGAATGTAATATCCTTTTGAATTTCAAATTGGCATTCATGCCAATGACATCTAGAAGCAGTTTCTCTCTGACCTTTAATAAATGTCCTAACAAAGTCAAAGTGGTCACAGTAGATGCACTCTACTTATTACAAATGTCTTACCCACCCTTTCCAAAACAATCTCAGGCTACAGAGAATCCAAGCTAATTTGCATGGACCTTAAGAGTCTCAATAAAGCTACAAGAGAAAAATCACTATAAATTCTCATAAAAATACAATATTTTAAAGGTTATAAATAATAAATGGATTGCTAAAATTACTTTGTAATATAAACATATTGCTTTTATAAAAGTAAAAAAAAAATGAAATATAGAGCCCAAAGGCTTAGTTTTTGCAAGAAGATAAGATCTCTTTAAAATTGGCACTAAATCACTATACTTAGAAATAATACCACGCCTTAGGTCCAGGGCCATAATGAACTCAGAGTTTCTGTAAACAAATTGGGTAAATAATCCATTTGTGACAATATTAATTTCATGCAG
>NC_045030.1:152507951-152511053 GCF_008632895.1 Mastomys coucha
CTGGAACTCACTCTGTAGACCAGGCTGGCCTCGAACTCAGAAATCCACCTGCCTCTGCCTCCCAAGGGGAGATCCTTTTCTAATTCATGTTTTTCAAATAAAAGTCATAGAGCGACCAAAAATATTGTCTAACAGTGTGGGCCTCCTGTTCGCTTATGTATGTGTACACACACGGCTCATGCTCACATTCACGCACACATATACACACTCATGCACATACACACACACACACACACACACACACACACATCATTCAAATAAAAGGTAACTCACGCTTTGAAAGTATTGGGCTAGTTCAGGAGCTTGCTATTTTAGGTTTTTGTGTTGGGGTGGGACATGAAAGTGCTCTTACAGAATTCACCTAAATTAGTGAAAACTGTAGAAAACCTCACAGTTGAGAGACACATAAAGGAAGAGAAAAAAAGCTCTGCAATGGCCTTTGCCATACTACACCGCAACAGTTTCCTTCATACAGTATAGGTTGTCACCGAATACTGGCTTTCTGGGAGTTCTTTGAGATACTTTTGTATCCGGGCCTTTTTCATATCTAAAATACTTGTGTCCACTAATTTTAAGTTACTTCTATCTCTCCTTTATTTAAAGTCCCTGTCCTATATATTAATTATTGATATGCATTAACCATAGGTCCAAATCAATGTTTCCCTTAAATTAAGGTAACAGCCTAGGTAGCAAGTATTGTTACCAAAATATTCGTAGTTTTTCTTCAATCATGAGAGTGAGAAAGAGTAAAGAAAGGAAAATGAATTCTCCTCTCTAACAATATTAATGGATACTGGCAATGCAGGGTTTTAGGAAGCAGTAAAAAAAATGATGTTTAATGTGTTATCAGTATCTCATGCTATAGCAGAAAACCATTTAAAGATGCAGCCACGTCATTTTTTTCCTCCTTGTGTCAGATAGAACTCCAGAAGAACAAACTTTAGTTCTTTTCTCCTCCATACACACACACACACACACACACACACACACACACACACACACACACACACACATACATATACTCTTTCACCTTGGTATTCACTGAACATGGGGTTTTATTGTCTCTTAGTAGCCTTCTGAATTTGTTTGTTTCTTTGAGATAAAATCTTGCTGTGTGACCTAGGCTGGCTTCAAACTCAACATTTCCTGCCTCAGTTTCTCTACTGCTGGAATTATATGTATATACCACCCTGACTGGTACTAGCCTGCTAAATTATAAGGCTAGGTAGTTTAAGGGGAGGATTGTTTGGGCAAAATTGCAAGACCTGGCCTCAAAATAGCTTTCTGGTTGGGCAAAATAAGATAGCATCAAATAATGTAGAACTGATAGAAAGGTTGGAAAATAGTAGACTTACTCTTTGGTTGTGCACAAGATGAAATAATTCCAGAGGGAAGAAATGACTTACCAGACACAGAACTAGTATCGGAGAACCAGGACTGAGGTAATTATAACTCCCATACAAGTGACCTTGACCTACAGGAACAGTCCATCATACATTTGAACTTTAGACAAACTTTTTGTAGTAGATTTATATTGTGAACACCATCCTCTCTTCCCTTAGCTTTTTTACCCCTGAGAAAACAAAAATAAAATTTCTTTCCCTAATGTATTTCTCAAGTCCTACCAGAGTTTATTTGTTGTCTGTCCTAACTTACAGACATTCTCTCCTATGTGTTGGGTAGCATCTAACTAATTTCATTAAGTCACATGATAATGGGTATCATGTGGCTTCACAGTAAGCTTTTTCCTTAAATCTTTCTGTTTATGGAAGAGTGATGTGCTCCTGTTGACCTGTATGGATGGTATGAATAGGCTCCCTTGATCTCTAGCTTTCAATTCCTAGAACAAGAGGCATCATCAGATAAAGAAAGCATTAGGAACAAGAATCTAGAGTAGTGAGTAGTAATTCCTTTGGCTCTGTCTCCACAGAATTACTTCAAGCAAGCTGCATCCCTCTGTTGAAGGCAACAGCTGCTGCCATACAGCACTCCAAGATGCTGTGTCTGCCCCCAGCCCCCACCCCCATCCCCTGTAGTACTCAATTTCTTTGTTCCTCCAAACCCAGGGATGATGGCAGCCCTTCTATTACTATTCCAGGACAGTTCACTATGCCTTGCCAGTTTCACTCCTCCCTGCTGATGCTTTTGTAGGTAGTCCCTCTGCCAAACCCTCCATGCTACACAGTTTGAGTGTATCCTCTGTTTCTAGGCAAAAACCTTAACTGACAGACACTAAATAAGACATTAAATAATCTGACTAATTAATTTAAATATTTATTTTATCACAAAGATAGGTTTGTTGAAAAGGACAATGGAAATATGAATTTGTTGTCCTGTACGAAAGAGCATCTCTGTGGAAAATTGCAGAGCACATTGGAAAATGTAATTCTCCTTCCTTTGGAAGCTTTATAATCACCATAGCTCCATCAGAATGTCTGCATTACCACTTTTCCTGGCCTTTGGCTTATAGTAAAAGAAAAAAAGGGCAAGAAAAAAATGAAAAGAATTTCATGGTAGAAATCTGCTTTAAAAAGAATATTTTCAAATTATGCCCTGAGCTTAAGAGACCCAGAGTCCATTTTTTAACAAAATCTAATATTCTCATCTATTATTTTCTTTTTTACATTTCTACCCACGATTACAATTTTATAAATGTGATTATGTCCTATATGTTTGGATTTTTGGTGCAGTCTTCTTTATTCTTTTCCTGCTCAGCTTGACTTCCCTTCCCCATTTCTTTCCAGCCCGTCCCCTACATATCCTCTTGCCAAATAAACCACGAGAGCAATTTAGTCTCTATCCACACTTGTGTGTTCCATGCTCATGTAATTTTTCACATACACACACATCTGCATATACACATAAAAAGAGTTATTTTGGTCATTGTTTGGGAAAGATAAGATTATATTGTATACCCTTTCCGCATCTTGCTTATTCTAAAACACCACCTGGAAGTTTCAAGTACACTAGTGTGCCTATCATTCATTGTTTAGCTGACTAAACAATATTTGAAATGGTTGGGTGTGTGAAAATTTATTCAACAATCCCCTTTTACTGGGCATTTCCTTTTGTAACTATGTTCTACCAATACAAGATCTCTCT
>NC_045030.1:152511487-152513295 GCF_008632895.1 Mastomys coucha
GAGATTTTAAAAACATTTTGCATGTAATTGATTAAATGTATCTTTTACCAGTTTCACAAGTTTATTTAGTGCATTCTGTTTTACTTTCCTCACTATGCTCTGTTTTATCTCCCTTCCACACACGTCATCACTGCGTCTTCCCCACCGATTCTCTTTCCACATTCATGCTTTTTTGTTTTGGTTTGTGACCCTCGGATTTAGAAACTACAGCCACTGGAGTCTGATAAGCTCGCAATTTAGTACACAATTGTAGGCAATGACTGCCCTTCCCTCAAACTGCCTGACTGCCAATGGTTCATCAGGGAGGGCAAGGCTGCCATGAGCCCCTCCCGATCCATGATTGGTTGTTGACAGGTCCAGTCTTGTGCAGGCCTAATGCAAGCAACTGCAGTTGCTGTGAGATCATGTTTGCAATGGCTGTGTCATGTCCTGAATATAGCATTTCCCAGCCCTTTCCCTATCTTCTGTCTCTTACATTCTTTCCATTCCCTCTTCTGCAATGTCCTCTGAGCCTTAGAGGATGTTATATAAATGTCCTGTTTAGGATATTTATTCTAATCATCTTGAGTAGCCATGAATTTCTACATTCGATGCCATTTGCTGGAAAAAAAAAAAGGAAACCTCTCTGATTAAGGATGAGGGTTGCATACTTAATGGGTATCAACATTATTATTTAAAGTGCAGTTGTTGCTGAGTTAATTTAGCTAAACAGCAATAATGAGCGCCCCAATGGTCTTACATTCTTCCCAGCCACTGGTATTCGAGTGGATTTAAAATGTCAAGCATGTACTCCTCCTATGGAATCCTCAAATCTAGTCAGAGAGCAGGTAGTAATCCTTGGAACAGTGATGCAACTGCACCAATAGGCACATCTTACCTGGAAATTTCAATTTATATAGTTCACAGGATTCGTAGCTGGATAGCACCACTGATGCCATATCTCCCCAAGCAAAGTGTACAGCACTTTTAGCACCGTGAAAGCTACCAACTAACGATAAAGCTTCCAACGGGGTTCCAGGTTACTTTATCTATATCTTCCAACCATTTCAAGATATATGCTGTCTTTAGCAATAGAGTCTTTATCATTTAGGTCAGGTGGATAACCAAAAGAAATAATAATAGCCTATATTATTTGGGGGGCCTCTGGGAATCCCTTTACCAACAACTCATTATGAGGTATCCTATGCCTGACACTAGGATTTTTATTTTATAAATAATGACTTCTAGGAACACCATTTTCCAGCAATGTGATATCTCTCCCTTTCAACTTTTTTAGTATATTTTTTCCATATGGTGTTTCCATGGTCAATCATCTTGGTTAGTCTTTCTTCCACACCTCCTCATTTCTCCATCCCATTTGAATCTTTCTACCCCATTATTCTTCATCTCTACCTTCATTTAATCTCAGTATTCTCGTATTCTCCCTCTTTATTTCATAACACCTATGTTTTACTAATTTCCTTCCATTAAAACATTCCCCAACTAATCCTTTTCTAGTTTCCTGGCTTCTATAGGTGCTGCAAGTTAAATACTAAACATTAAAAAGATCCACATGTGAAAGAGAACAACAGTATTCACACATGTTCAATGTATATTTTAATGAGATTCCATTTTCACATATGCAGACTGAGCCCATTTGTCATATTATTCTACCACCATCTGCCTCTTACACCCTTTCCAGTGTCCGTTAATCAGTATTGTGCTTCCTAAGCAACTTTTTGGTTATTTCCACATATGAGGACCAACATGTGATACTAGATTTTCTGTGTCCAATCTGTTTTATTTAATGTGATGTCTTCCATTCCCAC
>NC_045030.1:152513558-152521669 GCF_008632895.1 Mastomys coucha
CACACACACACACACACGTTATATAGCTAGATTATGTGTTAGTTTTACTTTTAGGAGGAATTGCCATAATGTTTTTACCAGTGACATTCCCACCAACAATATACAGATTTACAACATGCTTACCAGCTTTTGTTGTTGCTGTTTTGGTGAAATAGTATCTCCTTCCAGTTTGGATTTGTACTTCCTTCATAGCTAATCATGTTGAGAACTTTTTCTAAATGTTTATTGAGCAGTTGTATTTCTGCTTTTGAAAAATATCTATTGAGGTCATTTGACACTTTTAATTAGATTATTTGTTTTCCTTATTGTTAAATTGACTTGGGTTTTTGCAGATTCTGGACATTAACCCTCTGATATATGACTAGCTAGCCTTTGCTGGCTATTTTCTCCCATTTCATAAATAATACCTTTACTCGGTTGACTGTTTCCTTTGATATGCAGGTGGTTTTTATCTAACTTCAAATATACAAGCCACTGAAATCTACCCCATATAGTTAAAAGTATGCCTTTCTCCCACATATTCTCTTTTGTTTTACTTTCTTATATTGTCTCAAAAATCTATGTCTCTCTCAGGATTTCTTGTCATGTGTTAAATTCTTAAAGACATTACATTCTTTTCCAGACTCTGTTCTGTTCTGTTGAACTATTAGCCTATTTTTGTTTAATTACCATATGATTGGGCTTTGTAATTTGTTCAGTAATATGACAAAACACATTGTCCTTCTGCTCTGGGTGTGGTAGGACAGATGTGTAATCCCAGCACTTGTAGGACTAGGGCAGGATTGTCAAGGCCAGCCTGGGTTATATAGGGAGATCCTGCCTCCAAAAAAAAATAAATGAATAACACACTGTCCCTTTTTATTTATTAATTTTTAAAAAGATTTTACTATTTCTATTTATTTACTTAATTATCTATTTTTATGTGAGCACATTGTTGCTGTCTTTAGACCCACCAGAAGAGGGCATCGGATCCCATTACAGATGGTTGTGAGCCACAATGTGATTGCTGAGAATTCAACTCAGGACCCCTGGAAGAGCAGTCAGTGCTCTTAACTGCTGAGCCATCTCTCCAGACCTTATTTATTTCTTTAATTTGACTCTTCTCAGACATTCTGCTACCCAAGGAAAACTAGATCTTTCATTCATTTAGAAAAGGATATATTGACTATTGACATTTTAAATAGAAATAATTAAATTAATTTATTAATTTAGAAAGAATCACATTTTTAAAATTGTTTCTTTCCCCAATATTTAGAGTATCATTTTGTTTGGTCAGATCCCATTTTTGAAACCTCTACGCTTCTTTTCTTACTGTCCTCCCGATCATATAAATACTGTTGTGTTTCCTCCTCTTTTATAAATGGATGAGTCCCAAAAGAGAGCACTTTAAGGCTTTAGAAATGTTCATGGGCTGTGTGTGATACTTGTACCCAAGGTTTGACATTTATATAAGCTCATATTTAAAACATGTCTTTCAGAATTAATATAACATTGAAGGAAATACACTCAAAGGGGCTCTGAACACACTTCAAGGTTTTACTGCAAACATTAACTAGAAGCTGGCATCAGAAATGTGAAATCACAAGTATCTATTGCAGTGTTCTTATGAGCAAACCATCCTACAAGTGGGCCCTTTAACGCTAGCCCAGTCTTCTGTTGACTGCACTTCTGGCTGACATCTTGACATCTGCCTCAGGAGATCAAGAGGCAGACCTTCCTAACAGACTGAAAATTGCTTATCCACAGACAAAGATAATAGGCATTTTTATTTTGTTGCTACAATGTGTTAATTTTGAGGTAATTTGTTACTCAGCAAGGAATAACTGATGAATAAGGAACTATATATAAGATCATGCTGTTTTCTACCACGTTCCAAATGCCAGCTAATTCTTGCCACAGTAGTAGTCTTTATTTAAAGAAAAGGTTAATAAAACCCAAGACTTCTGAACCCAGGGAGAAGAAAAGATGATCAAGAAAACAACTGTCAACCCAATGAGAAGAATACCTAGAACTTTTCCAGTCAATTTTGTTTTCAGGAAGAGTAGTTGATTGGGATCTTTAACAGCTCAATACTATATTACTGATCGAAAGCCAATTTCTGTTCTGTTCAATTCCACCTTCATCAGCGCGATCTTCTGATAAACAAAATAGTTTCTAGGTATACCGGGAAGGGAGTGCCTTGGAGAAAAGACTTTACTGCTCAAGTCAGTAGAAAAGTCTATACCCCTCTATAAATAAATAAAAGTTTCATTCTGCTTCATGAGCAGGTCACCTATAAATTTTATTTTATGGTTTTCTGAGACTTGATTGCTTCCCAGAGCAGAAGGAACTAAACTAATTTGCTGTTGCTTCTTTTCTCTCTCAAGGCATATTCAAAAGGAAAATCAATATACTAATGTTAAAAGCACTTAAAACTTTTTAAATATCTTGACAAATATGGGGAAGTCTGAATTGTAGAACACTGGTAATAAACTGGTTTGTTTAATGCCTGTGTACAAGAATCTAACCTGATAGCAGACTTTTCATAGGAGACACGTTAAACTTGCTTCAGTTAAATGACAATTCATATTGAATTAGCTAAACCCATTTGATCAAGAGAACTTTATCCTTTAGTGCTGTGGATTGAACCCAGGGTTTCTCACGTGGTAGACACACTATCATTGAGCTACAACAAATCCTGATCATGAATCACTACACTAATACAAGGAGAAGTTCTTAGCCCCTAAGTAAACCAACTTACATTGCAAGAACAGTCTCACACATATCTTGTATGTGAGTAGTATTCTTTGTTTTCTGTGAGAAATAATGGGATCTAACTTGATCAAGATAAAAATTTCAACAACAAAACTCTCAGCCACAGGGCTGGCTTAGTTGTAAAAACTACTACAACAGCAAGCCGCCATGCATGACTGCATTCCCACCTACTCAGAAGGCTGAAACATGAGGATCACTTGATCTCATAAGTTCAAGACCAGCCTGGATGACAGGCTGGATGACAGGCTGGATGACAGACCCCCATCTCAAAAAAGAAGCAAGCTACTAGAATAGGAGCTAGGATAAGAGTCTCTCACACCCTCTCTCTCTGCCTTGGCTTTTTTCTTTCTACTGCAAACTGGCCTCCTCCATGTGACAGAAAATATAAATAATGATAGGGTTCAGGACACAACTGCTCCAAAATAAGGCATGTTGGCATTCAAGCAAACCACAGAAGCAGGAAGGATACTTACTGACCTGACTATGCCTATCTTTTCTTAAGCAGGTCATAAAGTCTAGGAAGTATTCACTTACCTTCCTCTAAAGCAGGTCATAAACCCTCATTAAAGAGGTGCCCTCCAAGTATCTATAAGAAACTCTTACCTATAAAAACACAAGTACAGAAACAAGGAGTGTATAATCCCAACACACAGGAAGCAGGGGCAGGAGACTAGAGGCCAGCCTGGGCTACATGGTGAGCTCCATACCAGCCTGGATTACACAGAAAGACCCTGCCCAATCCCACAAAAAAAAAAATGTACAAGAACAAAGAGAAGACCCTTGGAAAACAGGCTTCTTTGTTAAGCCTCTACCTCATTTATTATTATTAGATTATAACTTTTTATCCAATCATCTCCTTCATGACAATCCACTCTTCCACCAAACCTGGCATGAAAATACACAGGTTTAACCTACTTCTTTGGGTTCATTTTCTGTTTGTTTGTTTGCTTGCTTGCTTGCTTGCTTTTCCAGACAAGAGTTACTCTGTGTAGCCCTGGCTGTCCTGGAACTCACTCTGTAGACCAGGCTGGCCTTGAACTCAGAAATCTGCCTGCCTCTGCCTCCCAAGTGCTGGGATTAAAGGCGTGCACCACCACTGCCCAGCTGGGTTTCATTTTCTTATGAAGGCTCCTGTAGCACATAAAACCTGCATTAAATAAATTTGTTTGCTTTCTTCTAGTCCAGGGATTCTCATGCTTCCTAATGCTGCCACCCCTTAGTACAGCTCCTCACATTGTGGTGCTCCCCAACCATAACATTATTTTCATCACTACTTTATAACTGTAGTTTTGCTACTGTTACAAATCCTAATGTAAATATCTAATATACAGGATTTCTGATCTGAACCCCAGCAAAAGGGTTACAACCCACAGATTGAGAAACAGGGCTTTAGTCAGTCTGCCTTTTGTCTCAGGGTCTTCTTCAGCCAAGAATGCAACATAGGTAAGGAAGGGAGGGTTTTTACTCTCTACACTAGCAGCTGCTTCTGGCTTTTATGCTATGCTTCTGGCTTTTAAACCTGAAGAGAAAATGGTTCTCACTTTCCTTTCCAGTTTTAAACATCTTAGGTCCAGACTCTGATTGGCTTGACTTGGGTGAAGTAGTCATCTATCAGCTAACTGACCTGACCTAGCAGGAATGGCTGTACAAACATTGTGATCCTTATGATTACCAAGTGGCTGAAAAGGCACTTATCAGACGGAAAACAGTAAGCAAACAACCCAATGCCTTTGTGCTGTCATGTGTATAGTTAATTTCTTGGGATGTGAAAAAAATTCTATCAAATGCTCATGGGAACTCTCAGAATCCATAAAACTTTTAGAAAACTCTCAGTGTTTGTAAACTTCTGCCTTAGTGTAGCTTATATTCTTAAACACTCTTCCAACTCAGATAAGATAAGATATACTCTCTTCAGATTTCCTGATTTTCCCCCATTTGGAAGCAAGACATCCCTAGGTAGCACAAGCTAGCTTTAAACTAACAGTCCTCCCCCTTCAGCCTCTCAAGTGCTAGGCTTACAAGCATGTGTCACTATGCCTTACTTCTTCTGACACCTTACTTTTCCTAAAGATTTTGTGAGATGAATACAAATGAATTTGAGACAAACTCTAAGACAATTGAATCCAAACCAGCAACTTTGTCATACCAGAGATCCCACAAACAATCTCCCTTTGGGGTAGAAATGTTTTCCTGGTTTTACATTATCATCCTATTTACTATAATGAGAGACATCAATTCATGCTTTTGCTTAGAAAAAGCACTATCATTACCTCTATGACCATCCTGGAGACAGGAGCTGATGCAGAGACAATAGAGGGATGTTGCTTACTGGTTTCCTCCCCACATCTTGCTCAACCTGCTTTTTTTTTTTTTTTTAGATTTATTTATTTATTATATGTAAGTACACTGTAGCTCTCTTCAAACACTTTTTCTTTTCTCTCCAGCCCTGCTCACTCCAGCCCAAAGATTTATTTATTATATGTAAGTACAGTGTAGCTGTCTTCAGACACACCAGAAGAAGGCATCAGATCCCATTACAGATGGTTGTGAGCCACCATGTGGTTGCTGGGATTTGAATTCAGGACCTCTGGAAGAACAGTCAGTGCCCTTAACTGCTGAGCCATCTCTCCAGCCCCTCAGCCTGCTTTCTTATAGAACTCAGGACCATCCAGGGATGGCACCACCTCACAATGGACTGAGCCCTCCTATCAATCATTAATTAAGAAAATGCCTTATAGCCAGATCTTATGGAGGCATTTTTTTTCAATTGAGGTTCTCTCCTTTCAGATGACTCTAGCCTGTGTCGAGTTGACATAAGATGAGCCAGCATGTTACCTGGGTTATCTTTAATGAATTTCTGACCATGACAGTCCCAAGATTTGAGCAGCATAGAGGGACTAGAAAAAACCCTCAACTTACCAAAGCTATGCACTGCTATATCTCTGCACTCAGGGCCTATCACCCCTTCACCATGCTATCACCATGCCCAAAAAAGAAAGACTGAAGAGTATTCTGAAGGAGATAAGCCAAGGCGATAGACCAGCCATAGAGAAGATCTGCAAGATGATTTGTCTGCTCAGCCTGATCCTTAAAGCCAGAGCAAAAACCAAACAATGCCCGGCAAATGAGGGAGCTGCGAGTGCTACAGATGCCAAGAGAGTGCATTGCTTAAATAACTGTGTACTTCTTTTGATTGTACAATTCAATACCATTTTATCAAATTTTAGAAAAATTCAGAATTTTGTTT
Source organism: Mastomys coucha (assembly GCF_008632895.1). Classification (NCBI taxonomy): domain Eukaryota; kingdom Metazoa; phylum Chordata; class Mammalia; order Rodentia; family Muridae; genus Mastomys; species Mastomys coucha. The sequence continues at coordinate 152,519,560 of NC_045030.1, forward strand.
TACTTTTTAAAACAGTTGTGTTGTTATCACAGAGAACATTTCATTGTTTGAGGGTATGGGGCAAAGGGCACGTGTCACTAACAAAATGTCTCCCAAGCTGAATTCAAAGCTGAATTCCCAAGCCTTAGTACTAATCTTGACTGACTCATTTTTGCTTCAGGAGGGATTTCCTGATATTCACATACATGGTCCCCTTGGCACAAAATACCTAGTGTCATAGGAAGACCTCAAGTTCACTTTTAGATCTCTCTCCCTCTCCGTCATCAACATAGACTTAACTCTCTTAAAACCAGTTACCTGTTGGGATCTAATCCCCTAAATGTATGTTGAGTGATCTGTACCTTGCAGTGACATCTTTGGGATGGTGTTCCTCAAAAGAGCAGTGGATCCTTTTCTAAAGACATTGGCTCTTCAGACTGATAATTCTAACATTCTTATTCCATTTCCTAAAAGTCAGGGCTTGTTTATAGAAAGTTGTTAAACAACATCCTTATGTGAAAGGTCAACCCTTGCTCCAAAATGGAATTTCATAATGGCTTTCTGATCTTGGTAGCCCATATAAGAAGGGAATTTGGAAGTTCTTGCATATCATTAATAACTGTTGCCCCTTGTCCTTCCTTAAACACTATGATGGTATATGAAAAGTATCATTAATAAAGCTGGATATGTTCCACTTGAAAATAAGAAATGAAACACAATGCAGCAAGTTTGATGCTAACTTGGGCTACATAACAAGTCCATATCTCAAAATAGGATATTTTTTAAAAGAACAAAAGAAATGAAATATAAACTATTGGAGATTAAGGAAGAAAGTTCATAAGAGAAACTCTTTCCCTTGCCTGATGATTATATCATTATTAATATATTTAATAGTTGATATTTTCCCAATATCATTTCCTGAGCATTTTTGTGTAGTAATAACTTCCCAAAACTACAGTATGGTCACCCCATCTATCCAATATTATGCAGGTCACATGAGTGATTAATAAACTTCACACACAGGAAAGAGCTACTTTTGTTTGTACATTTCATATCATTTCATATCATATAAACCTATATCAACTGGTAAAGCATTATCTTACACTCAAGCAACACTACTTCAGCTTAATCTTCTACTTATACTTCAAAAATGGGGGATTTTAAAGCATGCATTTAAGGAATCAAGAGATTAAAAAAAACTTTTTCAGGAAGTATTTGGGTTTATGCACTAAAAGATTATATACTTGTAATTCTTATAATATTGTAAATAAAGTCAATGTAGAAACAGGAATCAGTTTCCAAACTATTTTGAAATATATATGCATATATACTTATATATACATATATTTTAATATATATACATATGTATATATATTCAAAATATATTATCTGTATATATTTTATATGTATATGTTTTTGTATGTATATATTCAAGATATGTATGTATATTAAGTATATATGTATATATGTATATTTCAAATGCACATTTGAATATATATTTAAATATAGTTGATAGGCAGTGTAGAGTAAGAAAAAGAGCTGAAGCCGTATTTTGGATCTGGCTTTACTCACACTCTATTTTTGTGCCCTTGGTTTATGTCCTCTGGAACTGAGCCATCCTCCATCTGTAACATTCTAAAATCTCTCTGTCTACCAATTAGAATTAGATTTGTTAGTAAATAAGATGGACCCAAGTAACCATAGCTTAACAAGATAAAAACTTACTTCTTTCTCACATAACAAAATGACAAGTGAGCAATGTAGCCTTTATCTTCATAGTCTAAAATAGTAGTTAGAGAGCCACTCATCATTTACATGCTTTAGACAACAAGAAATGCAAAGGATACATAACTTAAGAAGTAAAATGCATGCACAAATTGTTTTATAGCAAAATCCTGAAAATTGATAGCCATGATTTCTGCCAATATCCTGCTGACCACATGGAGTTTCGATTGAAAGTAGAAAGTGTGGTCTTAATTTAGGATAGCCATTTCCAACTGACGATGGAACAAAATGGTTATTAGAAGCACCTAGAAATGTACTGGGAGGCCAGAGAGATGGCTCGGTGGCTAAAGGCTCTTGATGCTAAACCTAACAAATTGAGTTCAATTCCCAGAACCCTCATGATGGA
>NC_045030.1:152523390-152523748 GCF_008632895.1 Mastomys coucha
ACACACACACACACACACACACACACACACACACACACACACACACTGGTGTTAAGTGTCATCAGAAATTAAAGCAAGGGAGGGGCATAAGGAATAATGGATGATGCCAGGTATGGTAGCAAATCCCAGCAATCTGGGTGGAGACGAGACCAGAGGATCACAAGTTCAAGGCCAGCCTAGGGTACATAATGAGCTCCTTCATCAAAAAAAGCAAACAAAAAGGCAAAGTACAACAGAGATGATAGTTGTTATTTTTAGTAAAGTGGCCTCTGCTCACCTGTAGGAAATTGAATCTATCGTATCTGAAGGACAAACTGTCAAGCACTGCAAATAGTGTGTGCAAACACTCTAAAGACAA
>NC_045030.1:152524455-152539382 GCF_008632895.1 Mastomys coucha
AAGAAAGAAAGAAAGAAAGAAGACAGAGAGAGAGAGAGAGGAAAAAGACAGCTGAGAAACCTTGCCTAGTATAATACAAAGGAGTGATCCTTTTGCTTGATTTTACATTAGCTTTTGTGCACTTCTCTTAAAGCTTAACCTCCAAGATAAAATGATGAATAGAATCGAGGCTTTGTATGAAACGGAGAAACTCTTTTCTATAAAATTACTGGGAGAGAGAAAAGGTTATTCCTCTTCAGTCAAATGTATCTAGGCAGATAACAATGACATCAATGGTCTTGAATTATTTAATACTTTCTTCCACAATGTCACTTATGAGTAATGTCTTTTTCAGGTCAAGATAATAAGAAACTTGTCTTTGTACTTAATTTACCTGAATCACATGGGGTCTTTTTCATCATGTATTTTGCCTTGGTAATTGTGCTTTTCAATTAATTAAATTAAAAACACCACAAGATACATGCAGAATACAAAAGCAGAGAATATCTAGATAAGTAAGCAATCATTCCATATAAGGAACCCTCACTGTAAATCACTAAGCTAGCTGTACAAAGAGTTAATAAAGTTCAAAGAGGCAAAAATGACCAGCAAAGTATAGCATTAAAATGAAGAGACAGTTCTATCACATGAAAAATATGTAAAGAGTGTTTCTCTCTAATGTAAAGCTGTTGTAGCATTAATGTATCTGGGGAGTAAGTTTAAATTCTGAGTATGAGCTTGAAATAGCACCAGAAAAAAAGCATAGTTCAGTAGCAAAGGCTGAAAAACTTGGAAGAATAAATGAAATGAAGCCAAAGAAGAAGGTGAGATCTTAAAAAGCTGAGACCTGCTTTATGTAATTAAAATGTAAACACTTTCCATTATATTTACATAGATTTTTATGTGAATCAGCATTAAAACTTTATAAATATGTCCCCCAAATTACTACCTGTCTATTATGTCAAGATACCCATGGGAATCTGCTGCTCAATTAGTGGGGATTCATTGGTATGTTTTTATAATATTTAGATATTCCTAATATTTAGGAAGTGTTATTTAAATTCAACTCAATCGGAATACTTCAATACTTTCCAACATTTGTAATTAGGCACTAAAAATTTAATAATCACTTAAAAAATTTCATAATATAGACTTAAGTGAATGAATTATGTTACATTACTTCCAAAGGGACTTAGGAATGACCTAACTAAGACCATTGTTGGCACTGTTTTAATGTTAGTGTTAATTCCCTTCAATGGAAATAAATACTGACTTGGTTACTTATTCACTCAATATCTATCAGCATGATTTTGAGTGAAGCCCTGTAGTAGGTCAGGTAGAGAATACTCAAATGAGTCAGGCAGCAACTCTGCCCTTTTTGGTTTCCAACCACAAGACTGGAACTTGAGGGTGGAAGTGGTAAATACTGTAAGAGACATGATGGTATTAGTTACTTTCACATAACTGTGACCAAGTACATGACATAAACATCTTAGAGAAATTATTTGCTTCAGTTCACAGTTTCAGAGGACTCAGTCCACAATGGCAACAAGAGAGCAGGTGTATGGTAGAGCAGAGAGAACAACTGATGTCATAGAGGCCAGGAAGCAGAGAGGAAATGTGATTACAGGATGCAGCCAACCTCTCTCCCAATAATGTCACAGCATTATGAATCCATTGTTATTTAATCTATTAATCCATTGATTAGGTCAGGATGCAACTACTTCCACAAAAACCAGGCTCCCAATTTACATGAGGCCATAGGAGACATTTTATATTCAAACCATAACAAAAATGGAGATGACGTTTAAAAAGAATAAGAGTACATTTGTAGGAGGGAGATACAATAGACGCTTTGTGAAGAATGAATACTGATGTTGAGTGTGGGTTTTTTCTAGCAAAGAGAGCTTCCCAGGAGGAGGCTTTGAGGGTTTAGAGCTTTGTCTCACTTCCAGGTCACTCTCTGCTTTGTGTACTTGGACATGTGATCTCTTTGCTTCCTGATAGCCTGTTTCTGTGCTTCCTTCCACTATTATAGACTCTCCCAAGAGTTGTATAGCTAGTTCATATGGAAGTACAATTTTTATTTCCTTGACTAGCCTCCATACAGTGTTTCTCTTTTCTCATATTCTCACCAGCATTTGTTATCATTTTTTTTTTTATGGCTAGCCATTCTGAATAGTGAGATTGAGTCTTTCAAGGCAATTTTAACTTGCATTTCTCCTATTGCTAGGTATGGTGAGCATTTTTCATAAATACCATTTTTTTGTTTCTTCTGTTGAGAACCGTCAGTTCAATGAGTTTAGGCATTTATTTAATGGATGGTTCAGTTTTTTTGATGTTCAATTTTTATACATCTTTCCATTCTAGATAACAATTCCCTATCAGATGTACAGCTGTCAAATATTTTCCCTCATTCTGTAGTCTCTTATCCATGGTTGGGTAAGAGAGATGTGAACAATTGTTTGTATTGCTATGCAGATTTTAAAACCACATGCAATCCCATGTGTCAATCTTGCTATTATTTCCTGAGCAATTGGAGTTATTTTCAGAGCATCTCTGCTATGTCTGTCTCTTGAAATGTTTTCCCCCAACAGTTTTATAGTTTCAGGTCTTACTATTAAGGATCTCTGATCCATTTTGAAATGATTTTGTTTAGAGTAAAAGATAAAGGTCTAATATCATTCTTATATATGTGGATACCCAGTTTTCTTGGCACTCTTTTGTTGAAGTGTCTGACTTTTCTCTAGTGGATGTTTTTGACACCTGCAGTGTAACACTATTCCTAGAGAGATGTGAACAAGCATCCAATTACCCCAGGGAGGAAACAGACAGCAGACCTAACTAACAATATCCAAATCCACCTTGGTAAGCTAGTGAGGCTTTTGGGTTCCTTAAAAGTATATATATGCAGGGGTCAGAAAAACAAACGCCACAAGTTCTCTCTTAGATGTGGATGTTAGCTATGAACCTTTAGATACGTATGTTTAAGCTGGAGTGCCCATAAAATCATGAAAGTAGTAAGGTGACATAGGGGTGGATTTTTTAAGAGGAAATAGAGGGCACAGTTGGTATGTAAAGGGAAGAGGAAATAATGGCACAAGAGAGGTTAAGTGGAATGAGAGATTGGAAGACAGAGTAGAAAAGGAACATGGGAAGGGATAATATGGGAAGGGATATGAAAGACCTTTGAAAATGTCATATGGAAACTCACTACTGTGAAAGCTTCCTAAAATATAGACATAGATAAAGAGTTTACACATGTTTACCCTGCAATAGGATGACAATGCCTCTATTAGACAACAAATGCTCAAAAAAGAAGAAAAAAATAAATAAAAGACCCAGCACCAGGAATAAGGTACTTCTTTTGGAATTTTTAGAAAGTGAGTCCTCATTGATCCCCCTCCTAAACATTGTAGACTATTGCCATTGCTGTTCATATGCTACATAACTTGAGGATAAGACTCTATTACTGAAATGCCAATGCTTAAACTATAGAACATGGAGAAATCTAGTTGGTACTGACATAGAAACTTCACCCTTATTGGCTAACTTGTATAGTGCTGGAAAGAGTTATGCATGCTACTGGGAGAGAAAAATAAACAATAGTCTTATATGGCTGTGATCCTTGCAAGCTAAGATAATAAGTAGCCTGGCAAGATATGCCCATATACAATAGTGACAGAAATGATGTGAGAGTAACCAACCACTTTATGCATAAAATTAAGACCTGCTCCACAAGATAGAATTCATGCCTGGCATCATTAAAATGTCAAAGAATCCATGGTTGGGTAAGTCATAGATCCTGGGGAAGAACCTACTGTTAATACTCTGCTAAATAGATGTAGCATTAAGCTGACCCCTAAGTACTTATCTTCATACTCATAGATTACTGCACCTCTAAACCCGCACCAGAGAAGCTTCCTTTTGCAGTAGATGCCAATTAACACAGAAGCCCATAACTGACCAATTTGCAGAGAATAAGATAGTACAGAGTGCTAGAACTAAATGGGACATCTAGATCACAACCCTTCCATCTACAGCTCAGGAATTCTCACAAGTGAGAGAGCAGAAAGATTACAAGAGCCAGAAGAAGTGGGTGACTGCAGCAAAACAACGTTTAACAGACATGATAGAGCTATTGCACACATGCACTCAGAGCAGCTATGACAGCATGCATAAGAGCTATGCAAGGGCTGGAGAGATGGCTCAGCAGTTAAGAGCACTGACTATTCTTCCAGAGGTCCTGAGTTCAATTCCCAGCAACCACATGGTGGCTCACAACCATCCTTAATGGGATCCGATGCCCTTTTCTGGTGTGTCTGATGACAACTACAATGTACTCACGTAAAATAAATAAACCTGTACAAAAAAGAGAGCTATGCAAGATCGTGCTAGACATAATTCCAGCATGGATTGGGAAGGGGTTCATGAAGTCCCACCCCTACCTAAAGAGCTAATAGCAGCCAGTAAGCAGGAGGGGGTGGGGTGGTGAGCAGGGGGAGGGGAGAGGGAACATGGGTTTGTTTTAGTTTTTGTTATTTTATTTTGTTTTATCTTATTTTATTTTACTTTATTTTTTGGAGGGGAACCTGGAAAAGGAGACATTGTAAACAAAGAAAACATCTAATAAAAAATAAAAATAAAAAAAAGAGCTAATAGCAATTGATGGTTGCTGGTATTGGGAGAGCCAATTTTCTCCAGGAATGCTGCTCCTGAGAGACTACTCATTCTCTTTGATGATCCTTCACCATGCAAACATTGGGAGTACTAAGTGGATTCAGTGGGGTGAAAAAAAGAAGAACCCCTAAAAATTGGGAATGAATAGTGGTGGAGGGAATAGAGAATTGGAGAGGTATGAATGTGGGGTGGACTTCATCCAAACATGTTGTATGCCCATATGAAAATTTCAAACAATATAAATGTATATAGGTGAGGGGTTACTTATAGCTGCATCACCAAATGCTCACTCCCAAAAGGTTGATAGTTCATGAAACCTGGAGCCCTGAATTTCTCCACACTACTTGAGGTCATCTTGACAGGCCAAAGAGTCTCTCCTCTTTTGTGGCCTTTACTATTTACTTAAACTGGAGGATAGAGGTTTCCAGTGCTTCTGGTAAACTTTAGGAAATTCTTACTTCTTGAATCTTAATGAGTCTCCTTTTAGAATTTTCTGAATCCTACAGGGCCTCTTGCCCAAATGGAATGTTTCAGCTTCTAGGATATCACTGCATGACAACACCATTGTCAAGAAATTGGTGGCTGTGGCAATGTGCATTTATTTTTGCTTTTTATTATATTTAATAAGTGTTTGTTCTTGCACCAGTTGCATGCTGGTTTTGTTACTATGGCTTTGCAATATAATTTGAAATAAGTGTTGTGATAGCTCCAGCATTATTCTTCCTCCCTAGAATTGTTTTTGGCTACTCTGGATTATTTGTGATTGCATACAAATGCTGAGGTTGTGTTTTCTAGGTCTGTGAATAATTCTGAGTGAAATTTCATTGAATCTATAGGATGTTTTTGAGAATACCAATTTATGAAGCACTGGACTATTTAAAGCCATGGACTTTGATAAGACCAATAGGGGGGAAACATTGCTACAGTAGTACAAGAAAGCTTGAACCAAGTCTTGGGTACTTGAAAGATGAATAATACTTCAATAGACAGTGATATAAATACCATCTAACCATACAGAACACAGTGAACAAAAGCTAAGTTAAAGACAAGCTTAGTATAAGTAGGGAAGCAGGTGTAATTCTTAAGAAGAGACAAATCCTAGATTGAAGCCTCAGACTTCAACTGGAGAATCATGGAAGGCTTGTAATTTGCAGAGAATTTCAGCTTCTGATAATATCTGAGTAGCCCCAACATAGGACCACCATTCTCTTTATAACTATAAACATGAAATAAAATTTTGGCGGCATACACATTTAATTCCAGGGAGGCAGAGGCAGATGGATTTCTGAGTATGAGGCCAACCCGATCTACAGAGTCTGTTCCAGGAAAGCCAGGGCTATGCAAAGAAACCCTGTCTTCAACAAACAAAATCATCATCATCATCATAAACAATAACATCACCACCATCATCATCATCTTAGTAGAGGCACCAGAGAACAAACAAAAACTGTTTGAGTGCTTAATGGGTAAACATCTAAAGAATACCAGCTCTCTGAGTTTCCATATTTATTAGCTTTTTGCTCAGATAAAAGTTCTGGTCTTCACCAAACAAGGTAGATACAGCTAGCAATATTTGCTGAAAACCCAGAAATCAGTTTAAAAAAAAAAAGTATAAATCTCTTTTTTTGTTTGTTTGTTTTTTGTTTTTTGTTTTTCGAGACAAGGTTTCTCTGTATAACCCCCACTGTCCTGGAACTCACTCTTGTAGACCAGGCTGGCCTCAAACTCAGAAATACGCCTGCCTCTGCTTCCCAGTGCTGGGATTAAAGGCGTGCACCACCACTGCCCAGCAGTATAAATCTCTTAAAGAAGATGTTCAGATACTGGGTGCTTTAAATTCGGTATTTTAACTGTGCCTAGATCTCTGGAAAACACATGCACATGGCAGAACAAGAAAAACATCTCAAGCTTAAAGATTTAGGCTATAGGGTCAGCTAATGCTCAGTTTGGAATCTGAATTCAGCCCCAGTTCATTGCCTGTAAAAACAAACAAAAGAGACCAAAGCTCCTTTGCAGGATCATAACTAAATCCAGACTCCCCAGGCATGTCATTTACAATATGTAGGATATAAACCATTATCAGTAGATAGTTGAATTAGGAAAACATGACCCATGCTCAAGAGAAATAATAAACAATGGAGAAAATGTTGCAATAAACATCCAAAAGGGAAAATGTACTTGCAGTGGCTAAGGCTGAAGAGTCAACTCATTCTTCATAACTCAGGAGAATGAGTCATTTATGTCAGTAGATGAGATGAATTTGAAGAAACAAAGGCCAGAGGTAGGCGAACAGCAAGGAAGCTATCAATTAGCAAAAATGTACTTTGTGGAAAACATAACTTGGATATAGGATAAGAAATTCAGGTTGGGAAATATTCAATTTCAAATGTTAACATGACGTTCATGGACCATATGATGGAGTGTCCAACATAGAGTCCCAAATACAAGATGGAACAGTGCAAAAGGGCAGAGTGAAGCCTAAGAAATATAATCCACAGCCAGTCAATATGGATTACCGAAGCATTTGGAAATTAGATTAGATTTGCAAAGCAGAATGTGGATATTTCAAAGACAATGTATGTGCAATAGTTAGCAAGCACTATGATGCATAGTGCTTAGTGCTGTCAATTTAACAAGATCTAGAATCTCTGGGTGTGCCTGCGAGGGATTATTTTAATTATATTTACTTAATATGGAAAGACCCATTTTAGCTGTCTGGGAGACCATTCACTGGGAAGGAAATCCTGTACTGTAAACATGGAGAAAATGAACAGATCAGAAGTATGTACTTACTGCTCTCTGTGAGCAGGTTCTTCAAGATCCTGCAGCCTTGTTACCTGTCTTGATGGGCCATACCCTTGAATTGTGAGCCAGGATAAACTTTTTCTCCCTTAAGTTGCTTTTGTCAGAGTATCTTAGTGGAAAACAAATATAATACAATTGCCATGTGCTTAAAGTAACAACCAGCTAGAAGACACAATACATGCCTATAACCCTGGCAAACACCCGAAGATTTCAAGTTTGAGGCTAGCTTGGATTACATAGTGAGATCCTATCTTTTTTTTTTTAAAGCAGAAACCATTTATTTGGCCTAAATTTCATAAAAATGGAAAATTGGGCTGACTTCAGCTCTTTGATATACATTTATTCTGCTCCTTTGTCGATCCCTTCATATGTGTGCAGTTAGCTGTCCAGACCTTGGCTGGGCACTCACACCTTTTTGAGCCTCATCTAATATGTCTTATCTCTACTTCCTCTGCTTTTTCTTTCCCTGAATATTTCTGACCTAAGTGTATTCATGTGGATTCTAAGAAAGGAAGTAAAAGGTGTGCAATATTCGTGCAGCTCAGGCTTGAAATCAGTACCACAGTACATCTATCACATTCTATTGACTAAAGGTACTCATCAGATTGTCCCCAAGGGGTTTAAAATAGCAAAAACATTCACTCTGCCTTGATGGGAGAAAATGAAAAGTCATGCTGCAAACTAGCATGTTGTCTTGTGATAAAACTTTTTTTCCTGGGGAGGTGAAACACACTTGTCTCCTCACCCCAGAAATAGGGTGCACATGACACACCAAAGTACAGACAGCACCAAATATCTGACTTGGTAAACCAATGAGTTGTATTGGGGTCACTTACAGGAATATGGGTAAATGGTTACTTATAGGAACAGAAATGACTCAAACACAGCTGAATCATCAAAGCCCACCCCAGTATGGGTGACAGCTCACAAAAGCTGGGAACCTGGAGTACCTGCCGGCAGCTGAACAGAGTGTCCTTTCCAAGTGACTCTGGTTTCACCATCTTTCAGGCAGCTTGAATGGCTTTTGCTTCTTCCAGGCAGCTGGTCTGGTCTCAGAGAGTCCTTTGTAGCTTTCTTTCTTTGAGAGTCTTCTTTGAAGCTCAGTGTTTTATTGTTTACTCTAGCAGGGAGGGGCCTAGTGAATCTGGTCAGTTTCAGGGAGTTCTTGAAACTATTTTATAGTTGTTTAACTCCTTGCTTAAGAATTTCCCCTGCAGGATGAAATGTTTTAATCTCAGAGGAAACTGTTACACAACACATGGATAAGAGTTTAGTGTGTGATTTGTAACCTACCATATAATCAAGGATATAACTGAGATTTGCATACTCATGTTCATATAACATTATTCTTGATAACCAAAAGAAGCAACCCATTTTTTTCCAATGATAAGTGAATAAATAAAAGAGTCGATTTATTATAAAGACTATTACAAATCACAACTGGACAATGTGCAGAGAACATCTGTAGAATGTTCAACCACAAATGGAACATTTCTATTACATCCCTTCCTCCTAATTGTGGAGCTATTGACAGTTGATGGTTTCTGGGGGAAGGAGAGTTCATTTTCTTTAAAGTTATGGCTCCTGGTAGGTTGACTATACTACAGTGGATGGCCCCAGACCCATGAGTATATGAGTCACACAAATTGGAACAAGTAGCTTGTTTGTTTGTTTGTTTTTTTAAAAGACACAAGGTCAGAAGGAGATGGGGGTGTATATGGGGGGAGTCAGAGGGAGGAGTAGGGGGTGAAAATTATCAAAGTGCATTGCATGCATGTATGAAATTCTCAAAAGATCCAGAAAAGATCCAGAGGGGCCTTGACTGCAAGAGCCTGTAGCTCTGTGAAGTTTGGATGCACTACCCTCCTGGCACATGGATGTGGTCATCAGCCTGGAAACACTCCAAACCTCACAGCTTAGGAAAATTTAATGGCTGCTTCATCATATAGGCATGATTAGTTATTAACTCAATCTCCAGTCTCTCTCTTCTCCCAGGAGCATGGCAAGGATGAAAGCACCAAGCTTCTAATCATATTCAGAGCCCACCAGAGTCACCTTATTACCACACACAAAATTACAAGAGTTTTAAGAGCTCTGTGTAAGGAATTAAGGGCAGAAACTGTGTGTGTGTGTGTGTGTGTGTGTGTGTGTGTGTGTGTGTGTGAGAGAGAGAGAGAGAGAGAGAGAGAGAGAGAGAGAGAGAGATATGTTACAATATGCAAGGGAATGTTATTCAACCTTAAAAGAAGGAAAGTCTGTCACACACTGCAACTGCAACATAGGTGAATCTTGAGGGCATGGTGCTAAGTGAAACAAACCAATCACAAAAGAAAAGGCATTTGTCCAATTAGCTAAGGTATCAAAAGTATACAAAATCCCAGAGACAGAAAGTACCATGATAGCAACCAGGGCCTAAGGTGAGGGGGAAATAGGAAGTTGTTTACTGGGCATAGAGTTGCAAGCTCCACAAGATAAATAACAAACAAAAAAACAAAAAAACCCCAATGTTCTGCAGATTTTTGCAGCAGTATGAGTTACTTTAAGACTACTGAACTGTGTGCTTAAAAATGATTAAGGTAGCAAATTTTGTATGACATATTTTTGTCACAAAAATAAAATATTAAAAGACTAGACTTTATACATGATCTTTAATTTGGACAGAGGAAAAGAAATGGAAAAACCAAAGGAAGTAATTTTTTGCTGTGTCTGAAACTAATGGAAACCAACCTAACAAGTGGGGTTGGAAATTGGTTTCAACTCCTCTATCTTTACATATCACTGTCAGATAAAGGACTCCAAATCGAATTTTTTGCTTACAGAAGTAAGAAGGAGAACTAGGTCATCTGGTCTTCATCTTTCCAGGCAAGGGCTCACACCATCCATCCTATTTCCCACACTTACAACATCTGGTGGAATTCCAAACCCAAATACGGATTCTTTTCTCCTTTTTCTAAGACCTGTCTATACAAAAATACTTTATTATTATCTTGGTTTGTGGATTTTAAGGAATTAGATGAGATTTTCATTAAGAATGCATTCTTTGGCCATAGATCAGAGCTAGTGAGAAACACTTTGAAAGGCAGGCCAGACATATCAAGGGCCTAACCTTCAGAAGCATGGGGCTGGGGGTAGCTAGAGAAGGAGGAGGAAAGAGGGAGGGAGAAAAGAAAGGGGACAAGAAACTGCCTTACAGTTGTAGAGGCTAGAGCTGTGAGATGAAGGTAACCCACATAATCTAAGTCCTTCTGAAACCTACAGGAAACTCTTCTTAGCTCCTCCTTAGCTTCTGGTGCTTTGACATTCCTTGGTTGGCACAGGCACCATTTCAGTCTTCCTTTGTTACATGACATTCTCTCTGGGCTTCTGTTAACACAGTGATCTTCTTATAAGTACACCAGTTATATTGGATTAGAGAGGCCCACCCAATTAAAGTATGGTCTAACTCTAATACTTTACACCTGTAAAAGACAGTATTACCAAGTATGAGCTCATTCTAAAGTAGTAGGAAGTAGGAATTCTGTGTCATTCTATACGGTAGCATAATTCAACCTTTAAGTTGTCTAAAGACCTATAGGAAAGTATTTTATTACTACGATTTCAAAAATACCTGTTTTTTTTTTCTTTTTAACATTTTATTGGGAAGGGAACTCAGGAAAAAATTCTACCATTGACCAATATCACCAGTCATCAACAAACTATTATATTGTCCTTTGGAAACAGTAAATACTTTCTGTTTTTCTAAAAGGCATTTCACAAATTTTCTTGTAAAAACAATTTAAATGTTCACAATTTTATTAGGTGGGGTTAATTACATTTTCAAATAAAGCTATTTATAAAATTCACTCCTTATTTCGTAAGCAATCATAAGTTGTGTTCAGGTTTTTAAAAGAATGTTTTTAGTATCTATACCCCCACACTACTTTTTATTACCAGTTATCTGTTTAAATAAGTTGCTGAAATCATAATCAATGTGATTACTTGGTAAACATGTACTCCAGTCATAAATAGCATACTTAGATCAATCACCAGTTTTTCTAGCAACAGATCTGATCTAACACTGCTTCACTTACACAGTTTTGTGATTAAAGTTGCATATTTCTGAAGCATAGATATTTGGGATTTGGTTAGTAGCCACAGAATAGAATTCCATTTAATTCCATGGTATCACTTCCAATTGAGCACTGGTTATGGGATGAGTTAAAAATCAGATCTCTTAAAAACAAAAAAGAAAAGCCCAGAGTTTTCTTAAAGTTATCTTCCTAATTGCAAACTCAATTTTATATTCAAAAGAACAAACACAAACTTTAAAATAACCACAATAACAGCCACATTTTAAAACCATAGTTTCACGATGTTTAGGTGTTTCTTTTTCTTTTCTTTACTGTTTTTTCTTTCTTTTTTTTTTTAACAGTGATGAATAGAAACCGGTGGTCCTTGGGGTTTTGCTTCAAAATGGTTTGTGAACTGGAAAAAAATGAGAACCACTGTTCTAACCAAGCACAGTAAATTGATAGTTATAAAACAGAAATTCTGGCCTCTGAAGGAACACATTATACTGTGATTTTTGCTTAATGTTAAAGCAGCCGTTTTTAATATTGGTTTGAAAATGAAGTTTGAATGTATTATCTCCCTCTTATGAATTAGTGTTTATAAACAAGAACATTTCGAGGGTCTTTTCTGCTCTAGTCAAAAACTAAAGGGGAACAGTAGCTTATTAATGCTCCAAGAATGGCTTCTCAGTTCCTTGTCAAGTCTCAAAGCCTCATAATTCTTTCCCTTCAAACGACTCCAAAACAGAATGACACCTCCAAGGATTAAACATTTTGGAAACCAATAAAAGAGGAAAACATTAAAGCATGCCTGACGCAGACTCCATATTTCCCTGCCCCCCCTTCACCCTCCCCCCCTCCTGTTCCCTCCATAAGTATGAGTCAGGTACTGTTAACTTTGAATCAGGCATTTGTTGGTTTCTTTTGAGCGTTCTATAAACAGATTTTGATCATAGCCTATGAGGCAACTGACCTGTAATCATTTGCATTTCAACACATGTAGCTTGAAACACAGGAGAGCCGGTTACCCTACATGCTCTTTTATTTGAATCCCACAGGAAGTTACTCACAGTACCTTTTTTTTTTCCAGTAGTATGAGTGCCCTAAAGAAATAGATAGTACCACAATAAAGTGCTCACTCAACAAATGAAAAGAGCTAACTTTCAAGAGTTACATTAGGTATTCAGGAATACTGCCTTTCTGAAATGGGTAACAAAAGCTCCATTTACTGAAGGCTTTCTAATGGTAATGTTAATGACATGCTTAATAGTCATGATTCCCATTTAAATCTTCCCAACTATCCTATGTGAAGAGCACTATTATTCTCCTTTCAGATGAGGAAATCAAAGCTTATTTTGCAAATACCAGTTGAGCAACTATCATATGCCAATGTTTTTAACAAAATTGAAGCTTAAAGAGATAAAATAATCTGAAATTTAGGTACGGACCTGTTTTGACTCTTCTCATGACTCCATCCTACCTTCATGGAAATAATGCTAAATAAACTGTTCCCTGAGCTAGGGATGGTTCAGCAGATAAAGCACTTGTTGCACAAGCTTGAGAACCTGAGTTTGAATTCTAAGAACTGATATAAAAACTCCCACCATTCCATAGGTAGATACAGAAGAGTGAGTCCCTGGAAACTCAAAGGCCACCTTGCCTGGCACACACATGTGGTGAGGAACAAAGAAGAGGCCCTGCCTCAAACAAGGTGAAAGGTAAGGACCACAGACACCTGAGGTTGCCCAATTACATCTACACATGTATGCCTGCAGTCACACATGTGAATACAAATAAATTTAATTTTTTTAAAGATTTATTTGTTTATGTAAGTACACTGCTGCTGTTTTCAGAAACCCCAGAAAAAGGCATCAGATCCTATTACAGATGGTTGTGGGCTACCATGTGGTTGCTGGGATTTGAACTCAGGACCTCCAGAAGAGCAGTCAGTGCTCTTAACTGCTGAGGCATCACCCCAGACCCAGTAAACAAAATTTTTAAAAGGAAGCATTCCATGTATTTGTACTATAGAATTGCTTTACCCTTGTTTTTTACAGAATTTATTCATACTTCTCATCATGTTATTGATATATGTCATTTCTATATGGCAAGAAACCTAAGAGAAAATTCTTACATTTCCAAATATTTGAATTTTCTCAAATAAAATAAAATATCCAAAAGCTTCTGCTTCTGGAGTGCTGAAACTAGGGATGTATACCACCACACCTAGCCTTGATAATGTCTTTATTTCAGAAGTTTCAAAGAAAAATCATATACATGAAAGATACACTACCATGCTATTTGTTAAACTCTTGTCTTGTGTGATGCATGATATGAGCCTGAATCGTATCATTCCTTCTGTAAAAAAGCAAGTGTCTAGTACTTGTTTACCTTTTCTTTTTGTGAAAACAGATATACTTTAAATAACATAAAAGGGAAAGCCTTTCCAGGACATGACAATGATTATGCTTTGTGAGTTTTCTATACTAGCAACAAGTCCATATATACCAAACTGGGACTGAGCAGCAGTTGCACCATGAGCCACAGCTAGTCATGTTGTAACTTTTCCAGACTGAGGTAACTCCTTCCTTTGACAAATGTTATTTTCTCAAATGAGTACCCATTTAAACTTGTACACAAAGATTATAGTTATAGCAGGAAATTGTTGGGGGCAGAGGAGGTTAAAGTGAGGTGTTCTGTCATATATTAAGAATCATTTCTTAAAAAGAAGAAGAAGAAGAAGAAGAAGAAGAAGAAGAAGACGAAGAAAAATCATGTCTTAGAAACTTAGTTTAGATTTTTTGCTCAGGTTTGCTGATTCTTCAGCTGTTTTGTTTCAAGTAATAACTTTCCAGTATTCTTGATCTGGAGACATAGGGTAGGGAGCTTAGTAGATAAACGATTCAATCCTTTCTGCTGATTCTACAAAGTGGGGAGAGAGAGAGAGAGAGAGAGAGAGAGAGAGAGAGAGAGAGAGAGAGAGAGAGAGAGAGAGAGAGAGAGGAGAGAGAGAGAGAATCTGAAGCTATGGCTTCAAGGTTATAGAACCTGTAGGAATTCATAAAAGGCTCAATGTTAAAAGACAATTCTAGATCAGTACTGTCTTTTAGAACTATAATGTGAAGCTTAACCAGAAATGACATGTAACAATGAGTTTATATGTTTTAAAGGTAAAGTCAGAAACCAGGCATGAGGTTGGCTGCATACCTGCAATCCTAGTACTCAGGGAACAAAGGCAGGAGGATCAGACATTTGAGGTCAGCCTGGGGTAGGTGATGAGATTCTGTCACAAACAAATCAAAAGTGAACTTAATATAATGAAATTTATTGATGAGATATTTTATAGTCTTTTCTTACGATACAGCACACCGAGCTCATCTAATTTTCTTTGTTTCCTTCTCCTCCTCCTCCTCC
>NC_045030.1:152539547-152540626 GCF_008632895.1 Mastomys coucha
TGGCTATCTTGGAACTCATTCAGTAAACCAAACTCCCCTCTAATTGAGAGATTGGAACTCGTTCAGTAAACTAAGCTCCCCTCTTATTGAGAGATCCTCCTGCTTCTGCCTCCCAAGTGTTAGGATCAAAGGCATGTGCCACAACCACCTGGATGTGGCACATCTGAATTTGGACCAGCATGGCTCAGTAGGTGCATGAGGCTGGTTAGTGGTTTGCAGTCTTCCCAAACCCTTCTTAGAGAGAGGAGGCAACTCTTCTTTGAATAGCAAGAAGAAAAAGTTCTTTGTTAGGAAAAACAAAAGTAATCTTGTTCAGGGCAGCATCAGCTACTGTTTCAAAGTCCTGTGCTCTTGAGAGCCCCTCTCTCCTTTCCTGCTGGGAACAGGACTTCTAAAAGGCAAATATGTCTCAAATTCTACAATGCAACTATTTTGCTGGCTGTAAAGGAGGTTCCCCAGAACCACAGCACTTGGTTCTTTTTAAAATAGAAGGTGTTTATGCCTGAGATGAAACTGAATTGTAATCAGTCGAGAGATGTACTTATGTGTATAAAGCAAAAAACAACACATTGAGTCCTGGAGGCCAACTGAACAAGGCCAGAGCAGTCTAGAGAAAGGTAACCTCCCATGCCCATGGAAACAGTGGCAGGATTCATGTCAAATTCCAAATTCCAAAGCAACCTTCCTGCTAATGAATGCCCTCAGACACAGACTGTGTGATGCTGTACCCCTCCTGGATTGATGAAAAACAAATAAAAGTGTACAGGGGATGGGGCAGGGATAAATATTGTACTCTTAGTCGATTTTTTCCTAAATTATCCAAGCAAAGAGGATTATTGCACTACCTTTGGATGTCCCCCATCATTTTCTTTCTTTCCTTTCGGAGGCAAAAAGAAGGAGAATTGTATTTTTCTAAATCACTTCCCAGTTTAAGTTGATCCTATGTTCAAGAAGACATCTGTAGTAGAGGTATTTGAATCCATTCTTACCAGTCAATCCCCACAACTGCAGTTAACCTTATTTTCAAAGTTATTACAGTCAGGGTCTGATGCTACTGGCCTGTAATCCCCAGCTACTTG
>NC_045030.1:152540636-152541301 GCF_008632895.1 Mastomys coucha
AAAAGAAAAGAAAAGGCTTGGGGTTATAGTTCAGTGGTAAATGCTTGCATACCGTGGGTGAGGCCCCAAGGTCAATCCAGAGAATTACAAAAAATAAAATTGAATTAAATTACTCTGGTGTGTTTTCAGGGTAAACAGAAACCATCAAAAGTTGGTTCTGAAAACAGCACACAGCATGCTTTGCTTTTATTTTTTTTAATTACATTAATTTACTTGTTGTATATATGTATGCCGATGTGTGTCAGCCTAGGAGATCACATGACAACTTCTAGGAGTCAGCTCTCTCCTTCCACCATTCTTGTCCAGGGGATGAAAACTCAAGTCATAAGGCTTAGCAACAAGTGTCTTTACCCACTAACAAACCATCTCCCTGGCTCGAAGGGCTTATTTTATATGGTTTCTATGGGGTAATTAGAGCCAGAGAGTGTTTGGGCACATAACTTAGGCATTCTGTGTATAAATGCAAAATAATAAGTAATTCCATAACGTCAAACTTCTCTGAGCACGTTTTTTAACACCAAGACGGCGCGGCCAACTAACCTGAGTTAGGGCCCTGGTTGTACTTGCAGCACGCGAAATCAAATATGGTGACGAGTATCTCCACGTGCCTCTCTCCTCCAGTTTATTCTGAGACTGCCTAGTTGTTGTTTAACGTGATCTGTCCC
>NC_045030.1:152541311-152541597 GCF_008632895.1 Mastomys coucha
AGTTCAAGGCTGAGGAAGTGGGCTCTCAGCAAGAATTTCCGGCTGCCCTCCCTAAAACAGTTGGAGCTTTCACCAGAAGAGGCTCCCAGGTCTGGAAGGGCACATTGCAGATGGCAGCAAAAAGAGCCCAACACCTGTCTCTGTCGGACCAAGCAAGAAGCCGGCACAGACCTGGCCAATTAGGTGTGGGGTTGTAAGGTCATTCTCACACCTGCTGAAGGGAGAGAGGCGGGGACACTCCAGGTGTCTGGATCCCGGGATGATTAAAGGAAACTGTTAAAAGGCT
>NC_045030.1:152542479-152543318 GCF_008632895.1 Mastomys coucha
AAAAAAAATCTAATCTTTTATTTAAAGTCAACGGAGAAGCAGGAACCCCGCGCTCCTGCCTAGAAGATATTTTTACTAACTCCTTAATCTCTGCCAAGAAGGGCAACCTTAAGGAACCTCTGTTTTCTTTTAAGATTTAGGTAGCAAGGGAGGAGTGTGACAGTCTGGGCCGAAACTCGAGGGCTCTATGCATTTGGGAAGGGTGATTAGGGCGGAGGTAGGGTGGGACGAAAAATTTCCAAAGTACTAAACATTGAGTCAACTTGAAAAGCTTTGAATCAAATTGGGAGCAGAACGTACTTGAGGCTAGCTCTCAGGAACGAAGCCTCTTGAGTCCCTGTCCAAATAGGAGGAAAGGAGTCAGGTGAATACCTAGCTTGTGACCCTGAAGAAGGAGAGTTGGGCCAGAAGGATATGTGCCCAGAGCCTAGGCGCGCCCACGCGCACCCCTGGAGGAGAAAGGGCGAAAAGACACCTCCTGCCTCTGCTCGGGGCTGCTAACACGGGACTGCGCCCCCAGCGCCTTGCCTAGCTTCTCCAGCTGAGCGCGAACCCCTCTGCTCACCTATTCTCAACTAGTCTCCGAGCTGTTAGGACTCGTGGCAGTTAAAAACACCAGCCTCTCTTCCTCCCCGCACAGCCCATCTCTCTCTTCCCCCACCCCATTTCTCGCCAACGCCCCCAAATCTTTTGGGCTCGCCCTTCCTGAAAGTAGGCGAGGCCCAGAAGCTGAGGCTTGGGAGAAGGAGGAGGAAGGGGTGGGGGTGGGAAAGGGGCGGAGCCGAGCGGAGCCGCCAGGGGCGTGTCCTGCACTAGCCCCTCCCCTGGGTGCGCGCGGT
>NC_045030.1:152544199-152547716 GCF_008632895.1 Mastomys coucha
CCCCCCCCAAGTCAGTCTGCCGCAGCGCTCGCTGCTGCTGCTGCTGCAAAGAAAAACGGACCGCCTTAGGTCCCTACTCCCAGGTTTTGAGGTCACTGAGTTGGAAGACCCCAGTATAACTTTTGCTTCCTGTCCATGGAGGTGAGTGGGTGAAATTCAAGGAGATCAGCGGACGCCGTAAAAGGGCTATCTGATTTTCCTCTCCCGGGATCTGCTGATCGTCCCTGAGATACCCACCCCAGTGTCAGAAACCCAAACAGTATACCCAAACAAGGCAAAACAGAATTTCCGCGGACACATCCCAGCACCAAGCTTTTCGCAGCTGCCCCTGTCCCAGAATCAACTGGCGATCTAAGAAAATAATGCAGACAAGATCCGTTCCAGGGTATCCGCGCTCCTCTCCAGAGTGGAAAATCAGTTCCTGATGGTGGCGCGTCTGTGATTCTTCTTTCTTGACTTTTCGCTGCCTTCTATCCTCACAGTGGACTTTAGGGGATTACAGAATGATAGGCTGGGTGTGTGTAATAGTTACTGAGCGAGTGACCCCATTTCTGGAAAGCATGACTGAAACGCGGGGGTGGAATGGGGCAGGCTCTGATGAGCGGTGTACTTGGCGGCAGCCACTGCCCCCATCGGCCTCCGCAGTATGAGAGGTGGGTAGGGTTACTGGTTACGTCAGTAAAACTCAGGCTCAGTTTGGTGTGAGATGCGGGACACTGACATTCTCCAGGAGTGGGAAGGTGGGGGAAGGGAGGAATCCATTCAAATCGTTTTTCAAATTTTTCTCCCCAGTCACCTCCACTACCATATAAAAATATTTACTTGTTCTTAAATACAGGAAGAGTTGTAATAAAGCTTATGAGTTCATGCTTAATAATTTACTACTGGATAATGCTGTTTTAAAATAGCAAAGACATAGGTATATATTCCTTTTTTTTTTTAAAGGAAAGACTGGTGTAAAAAAGAAAATCGTGTTTTTAAGACTGGCAGAATACAAGAATTTTATTTGAATTTAGAGCCAATATGATACTATAAATCTTTAATAATAAAGTTAAACTTAGAATGCTTAACCATCATTTGAATGGGTGGTATGTAAAAACAGTATGGCACGGGAGCTTCTTCATTTTTTCCTAAAGAAGAAAATTGCATTTAAAAATACAGCTATAAAGGTGGTTAAAATTGCTAAACCTGTAGAAGAAATTGCATTTGTTTATAATATGTTTTTTTATTTTAGTTTTTTCCTTAGTTTTTTGAAACAGCCTAGGAACTCACTATGTAGACCAGGCTGGCCTTGGTCTCACAGAGATCCACCTGCCTCTGCCTCCCAAGAACTGGGATTAAAGACATGTGCCTTCATGCCTGGCTATGAGTCTGTTTTTTAAATATTTACAATAAATATGATTCAAAAATGAATCCACTGATATATTAAAAATGATTTATTAAAGCTATACCTCAACAAATTGCCTTTGAATAGTTTGTTCCTTTGGTTGTTTGTTGATCCACATTTTTCCTTAGCATGTGTCAATATGCAGGGAGAAATCATTTAAAATTCTACTTTATCCTTTTTCTGCATTTAGATAAAGTACAAGCCTACTTATTTAGCATCTATATCCAAAAGTACTATGTTAAACATGCTGTTTCATTTTATCCTTCCTGAAACCCAGCAGGCAGGATTGTGGTCCCCATTGTTACAGATTAGGAAACTAAATTCAGTTGTTAAGAGCACAAAGATTATAAATAGTAAATATTATAAATAGCCATAATTTGAAGTCAGGTAGCTACAAATTGTATGCTTTGCTTTGTGTTAGAATAGGTTCTTCTGATCTTTTGTGGAGTCAAAGCATAGACATGCTAATAGTTAGAGATCACATATTTTTATATGCAAATATATGATCTGATTTGACAAAGCCTTAATGTGTGATATATATGTGTATATGTATATACAGTATGTGTGTGAACACATGCATGTGTGTATCAGTGACATGTTTTCCAAAGCCTGATGGATAAGATTCCACAAATTTTAATTTCTAAAAGCTTTCTTACTATTCTGGTAATAAGGTATGTCAGAGCCAAGGGTTGCTTAGATTTATTAAAAGTAGATTTCAACAAATTGCCTTTAGATACTGTTTCCTTTGGTTGTTAAGGTATTTGGAGTAAATTACTTCTGGTATGATTTTTCCAATACTGAAACCAGTGAGAGAAGAATTGAGAGTTTTCATAAAGAGGTCTAATATTGATACCTATTATTATGTCATCTTCTCATCAGTAGATCCACATCAGGGAATAATTGTATTTTACCAGAGAAACATCGGGGTTTCTAAAGAAATATTTACATGAGCAAATGTGTCAGAAATTTTCTCTCCATGCTAAAAGATTTTAGGGTTGTCTATGTAGGATTGCATTTATGGTCTCATTGCTAGTTAGACTGAACTCTGAAAACACTCTTATTTCTCTGAATCCTCAGCAGTTAACACAATGCCTGGCACATACATATTATGAACTCAGTAAATGTCTGCTAAATGAATCGTGAAGGTCAGGGATAGGGTACATATGACTCTTATCTCTGTTCTTATCATTTTAATTCCCCATTGAAATATGAACAATTTTAGAAGACCTGAGTGCCTCTAAAAACACAGACAGTTTCTTATTACTTCACACCAGCCTTCCTGCTTTAAGACCTCACACAAGTCTCATGGTGTTCAAAACAAAAAAACCCTTGTGGTTGAACTCAAACATGGGTGATAGCATGATAGGCTAGAACTAGGCCAAATGTTTAAGGCAAATTTAGGATAATGAAGTACTGTGTAAACAAAGTGAGGATTATTAGAAGATTAAAAAAATCAAAATCACTTCCTAAATACTTAGAGGAGTTTCAGAAATCCTTAATGAATTACTGAAAGTTGCAACTACCTTTTTTTTTTTTTGATATTTGACTGTTTAGGGGGTAGATATCATGGAATTATGGTTCTTTTAAAAATCCATTGCCACTGCTGCCAGGGACAAATATCACTAGATGACAAACCTAAATTAAAGTATATGGTTTTCCTTAATTGCAGTAGAATTTGGATAAATGCTAATCTAAATAGAAACAATGTACAAAGTAATAAAATGAAGGATATTTTTGCCCTTTAAAAATGGCCATAGTGCAATGTATTGTATATAACATAAACAATGTTTTTGTACAGTTTGTTGCGTAGAAATAGTCACCTGACTTCCTCTAAATAACAAGTACCTAACAGGCACTGAAAACTACTATATTTGATAACAAAAGACAAGAACTTTTGTATTGTAGATCATCTTTGGTGAACATGGAGCCATTTTTAACCTCAAATTATGCAGTAATCCTTAGTATAATATAGCTTAGGGTTTCTATAGTGTTTCTAATATGTATTACATAGGGTTCTTAAGTTTCATCTGCTGGGAAAATGTTTTATTCATCTATGACGATCGACTTTGAACATGTATTTTAGTAGGTTCTTTTCTGCTTCCTGTTTCATTTTTATCACTTTGCAGGATT
>NC_045030.1:152547726-152556389 GCF_008632895.1 Mastomys coucha
TAACTATGACACATCACTGAATACTTCATCGTTTTCAGTGATTTTGATATAAGACAGCAGTTTTTGAAAATCTAGAAACCTGCTTTATTTTGGCAGCCAGATCTTGTATTAGTAGAGTATCCAAAACGTGAAACTTCCCATGTTACTTTGAACCTTAAGATAAAGGGATTAAAGTGTTTATTCAAAGAAGCAAGTATAGGTACACTTGGTCTTTTCTTTATTACATTTCTGGAAATCACAGTGAATATATCCTAATTTTACATAAGAAAAATGGCATAATTTAGATGTGTCGTCCTGAAGCAAGGACTTGACTTGATAAATTGTTAAATAAACAGTATAGCAAATTATTTATCTAGAATACTGAATTGCAGAATTGTTTATAAAGTTTTCCTTCCATTATTCTGTAGTAAACACCTCATGCCATCATCGCGATTAACAAGCTTTGCTCTACCCTTCATGTTTGAAAATATGTGTAATGGCAGGCTATAAATGATGAGTGACATCAGAGTGACCTAATTCACTCATTGCAGATTGGATGCAGATTTAGGCCCAGTGGTGCAGATTGTAATAAAGGATAATAACATTTAGTTGTGTCTCTAATGATGCCTAAGTGTAATAGTGTTCAATTGTTAATGTGTTTGAATGAAAAATACATGTTTAAGCTTTAAAATAGAGGCGTGTGTGTGTGTGTGTGTGTGTGTGTGTGTGTGTGTGTGTGTGTGTGTATTTAAATCCCATTCTCTGAATCATGGGAGAAATAAGTGATTACATTTTAATACCTAGTATTAATACATCCTTGCTCCCACCAGTGTGTTGTTTAGATTTAATACAGTGACTTGTCTCATGAATCTAGAACAAAGATCAGCTGCTAGATAGCTGATTTATCAGTTTAATACCAAAAAGCATAAACACAAGGAAAAATGTAAACAGTACTTTACTGGTCAAGTAAAATGTGTCAAATGTTCATATTATAAAACAAGTTCAGAAGAAAACATGCTCATGTAGCATGTAATGGTCATTTAGGGTATTTGATCTATTTAAGTGAATTCACTAGTTATTATTTACAGTTAAGAATTTCAGCTTTCTCACCTTAAAATTTAGAAGGAACTTTGTCACATCATTTGCTTCATGACAAAATGTTTAAAAAACAAAACAAAAAGCTTTGGAGCTTATAAAGACCTTTGTTTTGAGTCTTGGCCTTGCCTCTTAACTTTCTAACCATATAAAGATTATCTACTGTGTCTATTCTTCAATCTTCAAATTAAGTATAAAAATACTGACTTTAGAGTTGTGTTAAGAATTAAATGAAATAATAATGCATGTAAAATAATTATGTAATCTATGATTTGTATTTATTAAATAATATTTATAAATAACTCACTTAAAAAACTGTCTTGGATTTTTTTTCCAGATTTAAGTAAAGCAGGTAAAATTTTTTTTTTGCTTCTTTAAAACAGAATCATTGTGATATCTGAATATAAGGGTAAGATAAACAGAAATTTCTTCAGTCTTGTTCTTTTCATATTGTTCTTGCCAAATATTATCTTTAAAGGATAAAAACCAACAAAGAGTACCATGAGGGACATGGAAGGAAAGGGATATTTTCTAAGTGTGTTCACATTTTAAATTATTCTACTCAGAAGGTATGTCATGAATTAGTATGCTATTTTTTTCTTAGAGATATATAAAATGATAACACACTTTACACATGATGGTGTCTTATGATCAGCGAAATACAGGATCACCTGTACAGAAATGGTTAAAGTCACTATATAACATTAACAGATACAAGTATAACAAAACAAGGTATACACATCTCATAATTTAGGGGTAATCAGTTCTTGTTCATTTTACTTTTAGGGAAATTAATATAGCACACCTCCCCATTACTGTAAGTACATTTTTTTTTTGATTATTGAATAGGCCATGAATAAATGACATTTTCTGTCTAGAAATGTAACCCTTTGGATTTT
The DNA here is from genome assembly GCF_008632895.1 of Mastomys coucha. Taxonomy (NCBI): domain Eukaryota; kingdom Metazoa; phylum Chordata; class Mammalia; order Rodentia; family Muridae; genus Mastomys; species Mastomys coucha. Next base: position 152,549,700 of record NC_045030.1, read on the forward strand.
GTCTGCTATGTGGTGTTGATATTTTAAAAACTTTGAATACTATAGAGTACTTTACAAAAAAGACTTTAGAGACATGAATTTAAAAATGTCCAAAGGTTCTGGAATTGTTTTTAAAGGATATAACAACTCCAGCAAGGATGACCCAGCAATCAACCCCTCCCCCCAAAATAAGAGCACATTATATTAGAAAGTGTAAAAATGTAGACTATCTTTACTGGATAATTTCTGAGAACTTGGAAGATGATATACACAGTGGAAAAAAAAGCAAGACAGAAAACAGTATAGGAGTCATAGTGAGACCATGTGTTTATAAAACAAACAACAGTATTTGAACAAAACAAAAGCAGTATTTGAGACTTGATGTCAGAACCCTGTTTTCATGAACCACCTATTGGAATCTCAAATAACACTAGCTTGTAACTTGCTTCAGTATTGCCCGGAAAAGAACTCCTAATTTTAATTGACTGTTCTGAAGCTTTTGGCTTTGTCAACAAAAATTTCATTTCATTTTTAATTAAAATCTAAATTGTACAATAAATTTCCAACTCGATAGTGAACTAAGATTTAAATATAACCTAAGGCCAACAAGATGTCTCAGTGACTAAAGATGCTTACTCACCGATCCTGATGACCTGAATTCTATCCTGGGACCCACATAACAAAAAGGTCCAGCAAACTGACATAAGTTGTCCTCTGATCTCCACACATGTATATGCCATGGTGCGTGTTCACTACGACATGCTTGTGCTTCCTCCCCCCGCCTCCCAGCAAATCAATAAATGTTAAAAACAACATAATTTTAATAAAATATTTAAAAATTAAACATTTTAAATCAACTTTTGATAGTCATTTATTATATAGTTCTTTAATATCAAGCCTTTACTAAATAACCCCCTATATTGACTTCCTACTCTTGTTGGGTATTTATAATTTTTACTTTTTTCCTTTTTGTTTTTCAGATAAGGTCTCAATGTAGTCCAGGCTGGCCTCAAATTTGCTGTGTGACTAGGCTGGCCTAGAACTGCTGCCCCTCTTGCCTCAGCTTTCCAAGTGCTTAGATTATAGGCGCACACCACCATGCTCAACTTTTTTTTAAAAAAGTGTGTTTTGGTTTGTTTATCATATGCCACTTTATTCTTCTGTCAATCTCCCTGCCACCTCACATTCTCCTTTTAAAAATTAACTGCTTCTAACTTGCAACTAGCTACCAGAAGGTAGAAAACCAAGGTTAATAATATTTAGATAGAGCCATTTTTAACTTAGGAGTATTTTGACTTTCTTTTTTAAATTCACCAAATAATGTAAAAGAACATCCCCAGTCTTTTGTTAGGCTTTGCCCATCATGTAGACCAAGGATATCCATCTTTGGATAACTGCAACTTGACATCATCTATAGATAAGTCATAGTTACCTGGGAACATATCATATAACCTGAGGGTTGCTGTAGACATACATAAAGGATCAGGTATTTACCAGACATACTACCTAATTATAAGTGATAATTTATGTTTTGGTATACCATAACAAAATGGCTCAATTATTTATTGCCTTCTGTAAAAGATGTTAGCTAGGAAGTAGAGTGTGAATGAATGACCAGGCAGCTGTAAAGTAGAAAGCTAGCTTATCTCCCCACATAGAGTCAGGTTTCCACACTGTGAGTCCAGTTTTGTTCTCAGGAGATTTTGCTGGCTTCCCAAATAATTAGTTATTCTACACTTAGAGGTCAGTCCAAAAGCACTTTTAGATTTCTTTATCATTCTCTCCTATAGTAGTGGTGTTATAGCCAAAGTAAGTTAAAGAGAATTTCTCCATCTCAGCTAATACAGTCTTTTACTTTAAGTGTTGATTATGTTTTGTTGACCATATAAATTGATTTTTGTATCATGATCTTATATGTGAAGATCTTTAAATCTGACTTGGTCATCTAGATTTCTGTGCACTTAGCTCTAATTCTTTGGTTCACAAAGCTTGATATAGGAAACTTAGTTCAGTCATACATAAGATATGTTAGAAGCAGGTATCGAATGATAGCCTAAAGCAAAAGACCATTTTGGCACTAATAAATTGATCTGCATCTTACATGCAGTGGTTAGGAAGGAATCTTTGTTCTACAAATCTTAAAAAACTTAACAGTAAAATCCTCACAATTAAAAATGTTATATATTTCTACTCATTTGCTAGCAGAGGTGACTTTTTTAAAATACTGAAAACACTATAAAATAACAAAGATTTACTTTTAAAAGAAGTTCACTGGGCATAGTGGTACATGCATGTAACACAAGTACGTGGCAGGTGGAGGCTGAGCATGAGTAGTTCCAGGTCATCCTGAACTACATATATCAAGTTTGAGATCAGCCTGGGCTATATGAGACTTCATCTCAACTGGAGGAAAAACTGGATCTGAATAAAAACAGTTGCCATATATATAACATGAAGACCTAAGTTTGAATTTGCAGAACCCATAAAAACAATACCAAATTTTAGCATAAGCACGTATAGTTCTAACAATCCTACTGGGAGATAGAAGGTAGAGACAAGGAGAATCCCCTGAAAATCAAGGGCCAGATGGCTTGCCTTATGCAGAGGAAAAACAACACAGAGCCAGTCTCAAATAAGGTAGAAGGGAAGGACCTTCAGAGATTGTCCTCTGATCTCCACTTGTGCACTTTGGCCCATACATACTTACACACTTTACACATTGTACATGCACACATACACATACAAATAAATTAATTTTTATAAGCTGAAAGCGATGGGGACATAGTTGAGCAGTAAAGAGTGCCTGCTGCTCTTCCAGAGGACTGGACTTGAGTACCTAGCACCTATGTCCCTTGGGGAACTTAACCACCTATAGCTCCAACTCCAGGGCATCTGTCGCCCTCTTCTGGCTTCTGTGGGCATCTACATGCACTTGCAGCCTGCCCCACCCCATTTCAATAAAAATAAATTATTTTATAAAGTTAAATCTTGTAGCTCAGCACTGTTAAGTTCCGTATTAATGGTGGGTTGATATGTACTTGAAATAGTCTTCTGTGATTGAAGAACATTCTGGGGATGGAACACTGGACATATGCTAGGAAATTGCCCTATCACTAAGCTACATCCCAGTCCTGAATTTTTAGTTGAAATACTCTCCTGTTTTTATTGTCTACTATATAGACCAGTGCACTTATAGATTATAGGATTTGTACAAATAGAACCCCTTTTCCTTCTGGTTCAGTGTCCAGTTTTCCATTTTTCTACATATTAGTATTTTGAAATGAACAGGCTAAGGTATTTTTCTAAATAAAGATATATTTGATGCATGATTTTGACAACTAACCATTTCCTATATTGATGATTTTTCTAAGCTTCCTTAAGTGATTTATGCTCACAACTCACCATTCCGCTCTTCAGTAGTTTTCCTGGTGGCATTTCCTGTTGAAGCAATGAGAATATTTAGCTACCAAAATGTCGCAATTATAAGCTTCCTCTTGTGGACTGAGATTGTGGACAGAACTACAGAACAATAGAAATAGGGCAGAAAAGTACATAATTATATTCTGTGTTGTTGAATGAAAAAATGCTGCATGGTAACTTCAAATGTTGTCTTTACATTCTACTGTGCACTTAAAACTGAAAGTGGGCTCAAGTGTCTTGTGAAACTAGAAACTTTTAAATTTTAATATAGTATAGAATTATTTAGCTAAGAACGATTTAGCCCTACTCTATGTAAGAAAATAGACCTAGCCAGGTGTTGTGCATACCTTTAATCCCAGCACTAGGGAGGTAGAGGCAGGAAGATCTCTGTGAGTTCAAGGACAACCTGGACACATAGTGAGTTCCAGGATAGCCACAGTTACACGTAGAAACCCTGCCTCAAATACAAACACACATACACACAAACTGAGACCTGTTCAGAACATTCCATTTCACTAAAATTCATTTTTCTATTCGCAACATATATAACTTAAAAGTAATTATTTCCAAACTATCTTAGAGAAATTTAAAGAGCCACTATGTAAAAATTCAACTATTTTTCTCTTCTTTTTGTTAATTTTAAGTTTGTTTTCTTTGTAAGAATAATAAAATCAGCCTGCCTTTAGTTTGTAAATTTGGAAAATTCAACCAGTCCTTGGTGTAAAGGAGCAACTTTGGAACAACATTACCTATAATCAAATAGTGTGGAGTATGTCAGGGTCATTACTCTTTCCGTACTAGGTGAATGTGAACACTCAAACTTAGTGCCCATTTGACTAGGTACTCAGTGTATATTAACTAGAATGAGGTATATAATTATTCTTCCCTTAAAAACTGGGCAAAATGAAGCCCAGGGGAAGTTAATTGCTCATGAGATTGCACAGCTAGTAAACCGGGGCACCTTTTCAAACCCAAGTCTCATAGATTGCAAATTGTGTTCTTTCCCCTGAGTTGGCCTGCTTGAATTGAGAACATCCTGATGAGTGAATCCATCTAGATGAAATCATGTGCACTGTAGAAAGTATCCAGGTGGTTTGCATAAGTAGCTGTATCTGTGAGAATCTAAGGAGGTTAATGACCTAGAAAGATGGGCACCTTTTCATGTATGTAAAGTCTTCTCACAGAGGGGCCCAGTGGAGGACCTGATCCTGGTGTAAACTAGGAATGCTGTTCGTAATAAGAGACTACATAATAATAGTGTACTTAGGAAAATCAGTAAAAATTAATACTGTTTTGCATATACAGGTTTTTAAACTGTCCAGAGTAAAAGTATTTAATATTATATGGGAAAATGTTTTGAGATTTCTAAACAGCTATGTTACCAATGAAACAAAGTGTCTTGCATTTGAAGTGGGGAAGAAGGAGGCTGTCTAAACATTACTTAATTGCTCTCCTTACAGAAGCCCCTAGGTAGGGATCGATTTGAGTAAATGTGGCCTGTTATTTGTAGTTTTTAAATGAATCATTACCTGTTGATAATTGACTCCTACTTTGGGGGGGGGGGTATTAGATACTCCTTTAAAGTGCCAGGATATAGGATCTGCTTTAACTAAAAGTAATTTTTAAGAAACTGAAAAAAAAGTTATGTTGCTGTAGTATTAAAAAAAACTTAAAGTTAATTCTTTCATTAGACTTTTAAACAAGTGAAATGGCCTTAATTTTCATTGAGATAGAAATTATAGACCACAAGATTTACCTTTATAAAGTATGTGTCCTAGTTTGCTTTCTGTTGCTATCATAAGACATTGACCAAAACCACCTTGGGGAAGAAAGGATTTATTTGGCTTACACATCCTGATAATTGAGAGAAGTCCAGATAGGAACTCAGGTAAGAATTGAAGCAGGGACCATAGAGGAATACTGTTTACTGACTTGCTCCCTGTGGTTTGCTCATCTTGTTTGCTTATACAACCCAGGACTGCCTACAGGGTGGCCCCACCCACAGTGGGCTGGACCCTCCCACATCAGTCATTAATCAAGAAAATACACACACAGACATGCCCACAGACCAATCTGATAGAAACAATTCCTCAATTGAAGTCCCCTCTGCCCAGGTGACTCTGGTTTGTATCTAGTTGACAAAAACTAACCAACACAGTGACTTGCTTTTACTATAGTTACAATATTGTCTTATCCATTATCACTCACTGTTTGATTACAGAACATTGCCCTTACTCCAAAAAGAAGTGTCCTACTCATTAACTGTCACATTTTCCCCACACTCACTAGCAACCAGTGACCTAATTTCTATCTTTATAGAGTTACCTATTGCGGACATTTCATATTAATGGAATCCTATAATATGTGGCCTTTGTGTGTGTTGTTTTTACTTGCCATGATGTTTTCAGGGCTCATCCATGTTGTGTAGAATGTACCAGTGCTCATTTTTCCCCCACATTGTGTGAATACACCACATCTTGTTTACTCACCAACTGATGGAATTTGATTTATTTCACATTTTACTTTTTGATTATAATGAGTAATGATATTTTGAATGTTTAAGTAAAGGTTTTGTGTAAATGTATGTTTTTTGGTTATCTTAAGTATCTAGAAGTTGTGGAGTTACATGATTTATACTGTTTAACATTTTTGAGGATTTACCAAACTGTTTTCCAACTCATTTGCGCCATTTTCCATTGTCCTTAGTAATATTCCTCCACATTCTCCCCAATATGTGTTACATTTCTTTACTGAAATTGTAGTTATTAAAGTATCTCATTGTTATGATTTGTATTTTCCTAGTAACTAATGATATTAGGGCTAGCTCCATTTGCTTTTTGCCCTAATTTGTGTACTTATTACTGATATGGGAGTTTAAATGGTAGTTTTTTCCTAGAGAAAAAGAAAGTACACTATATGTGTTCTCAATTTCATTTTAGCTATACTAAATACAAAACTTACCCTAGGACAGTGGTTTTTCAGTTGGATTCATAAGGGCCTAGTTCCTATGCTTTAGGATACCTCATTGCCTAGTATACCTTATCTGAGCAGGAGCAGAGTTCCTTGAGGGATACAACATGGAGCTATAGATTGGTTATAGAAATCTACAGACAGTACTTGAGGATGGGGGCAGTAAGTAGTCCCCTAGGTCTTAGAATCTCAATAGATTCTTAAGCAAATGTATAGGAATCCATTGATAATAAGAACAATAAATCTGCCGGGCGTGGTGGCGCACGCCTTTAATCCCAGCACTTGGGAGGCAGAGGCTGGTGGATTTCTGAGTTCGAGGCC
>NC_045030.1:152556584-152574475 GCF_008632895.1 Mastomys coucha
TAAATCTAAAAAAAAAGTCTCTGAAGTTAAATCAACATATTAAATGAATTCTTTGTAAGAATCTATCTCTGTTACCTTTGTCCTTACTTAATTTCCTTCAAGTTCTTGCTAGCATTTGATATAATTCAAGAAAAATAACTATTACAATGCGTGTGTTGGTATCAGTAAAAGAAGGTTGTTTAAAAAGAAATATTATTGGCAAGTTAAAAATAAGATATGCCTTAGATCAATAAAAAGAACGTGTAAATTAGTTTTAAAATGTTCTTTTTCCACTTGGCTCCTTGTAGTGTGAAATATAGTACTAGGTGATAATGAATTAAGTAGAAGTCTTTCCTTTGGATTATTATAGTCTAAAAATACTGGACAGACAGCCAAAATAGCATAAAACAAGCTAAGTTTGGCCAGGAATACAAACAGATGTAATTGGATATTTAAAGGAAAATTATAATCTGTTATAATGTAACAACTTTCCATAGTACAATTTTAATGATGATGTGCAAACTAGAAAACAAATGTCATTTTCAATATAGAAATCACTTGAAAGAAACCTCTGGTTCTGCCAAAATGGAGGAGCCCTACAGTTCCCAGGATTTCCCTTCCAACTGAAATTCAACAAATAAGACCAGGAACACTGGAGCAGTGGGGAAAAAAGGTAGATTGCCTGAGGACCTTGGAATCTAAAAGAAATACAAGTAATGAGGTCTGTGGGCTTTCTTACTGATTACAAGGCACAAAAAAAGTTCCTCAAAGGAAACGCAATTCTCTTTAACCAAATAGGGAAATGGTAGCTCAGTAAGGTTAAAGCTTCTTGGCAGTTTGTGTACTAATCTATCCAAATGCTGATATGTATATCTTATTCTACCTCCGAGAAAGGGGTCAGTGTTTTGCCCCCTTTAGCCTAAGGGTAAGAAAACTAGGTCCAAATTACCCATTTCTTATCATGTAAAGATAATGGGCAGTGCTTTGGTTCCCTCTGCTGGGTGACTTGCAGATTGTTAAGGAAGCTGGATTCCTGCTATTCTACCCTTAAAAGGAAATTGTGTTCTTCACTGTTTATTGTCAGCAGTAAGTTGAGCCTCTACCAAGACCCCAAAATGAGATTTAAAGTGTGTGAGGCATAGATACTTCACACTGAATGTCTACCTTCCCCCCAGCATCAACCAGGTTGATGGCTCACTCTCTGGAAACAAGCAAGCATATAGTTGAATACATCTGCAACAAGCATGTGAGACATTGTTCCACTGTTGCATAGATAGTCTTGGTAGTGTCCAGAGAACATACACACTCATCCTGCCCTCACACTACACTTCAACAAGGGAATGCTTGCCAAAGTACATTAAATAGGAACCAGTTAAAATGTTTGCCAGTTAAAAGATGCCATCAAGAACCATGAAGAAAAAAACCAAAATGTGAAAAGTCAGCAGACACCAGTACTGATGATTTAGATATTACAATTTCCTGGACAGGATTTTAAACAGGAACTTTTAAAAGCGGGTAAATAAAAACAGCTAAGAAATTTTTGTCTCAGAAAAAAAGAAGACATAAGAGAGACCCAAGTGGAAATTTTAGAAAAATATAGGTAAAAATAAACTGAATATAGGTAAAAATAAACTGAATATGAAATCAATAAGAGTAGAAATGATGGAAAATCATAATATGGGAAATAGAATAAGAGAAATAACTCATCTAACTGGATGTGATGGCATACACCCATAATCCCAGCACTTGAGAGGCTGAGGCAGGATTGCTGTGAGTTCTAGGCTAGCCTAGATTACATTGCAATATCCTGCCTCAAAAAAAAAAATAACCTGGGGGAAATGAACAGGACATTAAAAAATACTTAAAATTCATGTAATCTTTAAAGCAGCTATTGAGAATTGTACTATTACCTATAGGAGCGATGTACATGCCAGGGATTTACCATCAGACTCTAGGGAAGTGCAGCATTTTTTTAAACTCTGAAGGATAACTGTTACCCTAGAATTCTAAACCCAGTGGAAATGTTTTTAAGAAATGTGGGTAAAATCACAGTAGTTTCAGGTGTAACTAAGTATAGTGTAACTAAGTATAGTATAACTAAGAGTTTTGTCAGTATCAGACCCTCAAAGATTTGGATAAAGGAGTTCCTTCAGAACAGGAAGAAAATGGTAAAAGAAGAAATCTTGGAACATCAAAAATAAAGAAGCAACATATATTATACAACTTCTCCCAAGAAATAGAAGGGGAGAAAAACATTTCATATGAGACTTGTTAGATACTAAGACTCAAAGGCAGTCCAGATATTCCAGACCAGTGTACCATAAAAACATAGATTCAGAATCCTCAACAAAATATTAACCTCAAGCCCAGCAATAAAGACCCAAGTACAATAACCAACTGGGTATGATTACAGAAATAGAAGTGTTTCAGCACTGAAAAGTTTGAATTGACAATAGTCCAAACATTTTAAAAATTAAGGAAAAATCTCATTTTGATGCAGAAATATAAATGCTAAATTAAACATTTTTAGGATGAAAACTCAACAAACTGAGGAGGGGATATTTTCAGCTTGATAAAAAATAAGAAAGCCCCATAGTTGACATGCTGTAATTACAAAAATAAACAAATCAGTGCTTTTTCTTAAAATTCCAGGGATATCACCAAGATGTTCATTCACAACTACTGTTTAGCATAGTCTTAGATCTTGCCAGAATAATAGACAGACAAAGGAGGTAGGAGGTATGTAACGTTTACAGGAAGAAGTAAGGGCTGCTGAGCTAGCTCTGCAGGTAAAAAGCATGAGTTTGAGCCCCCAAACCATGCAAGTAGTCCTAGAGTTCATATGCCAAGGTGATAGGTAAAGACAGACATTGGCCAGCTAGCCTAACATACTCAGCATGCCAGAACAGCAAAAGAAACCTTACCTCAAACACAAGATGGAGGAAACTACTGCCAGAAATGTCCTCTGAACTTCATTATGTTGTCCATGGTTAGCCCACATACACTCACACCATATATCCATATACTCACACAGAATAATATATTTGTTTAAGTAGGAAGAAGTAAGACTGTCCCTGTTTGCAGGCACATTATTTTCCAGTGAAAATCTTGGGAAATCTACCAAACATTCCAAATAAATGATTCCATCAAGGTTGTAAAATCCAAAGTTAGCCTACAAGAATAAATTTAATGTATATAAATGTGTGTATGTATAACAAATGCATAGAAACTGTACATTATAGTATCACTTATATGTAGTATTAATGTGCTGAAAATAAAAAGTTCCTAAGAGTGTTTAAATAAGTGAAGAATGGGTATATTCACAGATTGGAAGACTCAACATAGTAGAGATCTTGATTTCTCCCAGTTCAACTAAAAACCTTAGCACAGGTTTATCTTAGAAATTAAGGGGAAAGTTAAAAGAACTAAAGCATTTAAATAAAAGTGGAATGCCCCAATATTATAGATACCTTTGATCTCAGCATTCAAGAAGCAGAGGCAGGTGGGTCTCTTTGAGTTCAAGGCCAGCTTGGTCTACAAAGTGAGGCTGTCTCAAAAAAGAAAAAGGGAGGAAGGAAGAAAAGATGGTAAACAGAAGAAGAGGAAAAACAAAGTGGAAATGATCACCTGATTTTTAAGATTTTCTATATACCTTCAGTAATCAAATACTGTGGTATTGGCAAAGGAGTAAACAAAGTGATCAGTGTGATAAAGAGAATCTAGAAAAGCTTTTCAAGCATGAACTGCATATAGCAGATACAAGTGCAGCATCTGACAAAAAGAAAAAAGTACTGAAAAAAAAAACATACTGGGGAAGACCTCTGGCCTTCAACATCTTACCTGAAATCTAACAGGAAAACAGGTCACTTTTTAAAAAAAGCAATTTAAAATCATTGTTTGTAAAAAAAAAGGGGGGGCGGCACTTTTGGATAAAACTACAAAATAAACATTCTATGAAAATGTTTAGAATGAAAAACCAAAACTATCGATCATATAATAAATGTGAAAATAGAGGTCCAAGTGGTTTTGCCACAATCACGCCAAAATAAAGGTTTGACCTTTGAAGCAAGATTGATGATATTTCTCATTTGAATATAAAGGCTTCTTGAGCCTCTGGAAACTGACTAAACAAATCATCATGCTTTCTCTAGAGATCTCTAAATTAGTCAACCCAAATGATTGTTAACTCTGAAAATGGGAGGGGACTCGGGACAGTGAATTCTTCTAAATGCTCCTTGTATGATAATATTTCCCCTAACAGGAAAAAAGAAGCTGAAATTTACTGAATACCCCATATGGTTGAGTATCCTGCATTAGCCACAGATAGTTTCTGGTGACTTGAGTATTTGAGCCTGGATTGGGAAGCCTGTTAATCAATTACTTATCTAAAGACACCTGTGGTACAGGGCAAGCCAGGTGTTGAAACATCTTAACCCATACTCTTTTACTACACTGCTTTCCCAGACTTGTGCAATCATAGGAGCCATCCAAGGTGCTTGTTTAAAAAAAAAAAACCTGAGCCATACAGCTTCTGAAAATCTGATTTTGTTTCTGTGTGGAGGAAGTCCGAAATTTTTTATTTTATATTGTGTTTATGTTACTAGAAATTGAATGCAGGGTTTCACAACTGCTAAACACTCTACCTACTTTATGTTAACATAAAAGTAATTCTGGTCATTGGAAACATACCATTTCTTAAAAGAAATAGGCCTTGGGAGACAGCAATAGAATTAGGAGTCTTTATAGGAGTTATTAAAAAGTTACCACTATGCCAATTTCTTTACTAGTAAAATACTGTAAGATTGGATTATGGAAATTATAAAATTGAATTAGAGTCCTTCATTTGTAAAGAAAACCGTATTTTTGTTATTTTTCTTTTAGATGACAACAAGTATTTCAGGCATTGTTCAGAATTATCTTTTTGACACCAGGGAGCAAATGCATCACTGATGGATACAGATAAACTATTATGGATACAGATGAAAGAATCACAGTTAGAAATATAAAATAGCAACAAAAAAGAAATAATAAAATAGCTATAAGCACAGAATTGCTAACTTCCTCGAGTGAGAAAAAACTTACAAAGGTTTAAATAATCTTAATCTAAAACTTAATGTTTAAAATCAAAGGATTATAACATTTTCAAGCTTAGAGAACTTTCAGCCTTAGGAGCTTCCCCACAGTCTATGGCAGACTCTCAAATCTAAACTGGCCAAGGTTCCATAGAACTCTGAGGATTATAGATAAGTATCTCCCCCAAGTGACTTTTCCAAGATCACACTAATTTTTAGAAATAAATTTGACAGCAAATCACGTTTACTTTTGATTCCTTGCCTTGTCTAGTTTTGCGTTATCTTTTTTCATGACCCTATTGAGAATAGATTATAGAAACTCTTCTTAGACATTGTGCCACTCCCTCCATATGCATACATATGTAACAGATGTACTGCTTGGTCTTCATGTGGGTCATAAATGACTAGAGTGTATGTAGAGGGTATCTCCCTGTATGTGGGATATGTTCTTATAGCTGGGCCACCTTGTCTGCACCCTCAGTGGGAGGGGATGCGCCTAGCCTCACCGAGACTTGATATCAGGGTCCAGGGATACCCAGGGGGCCCTACCCCCTCAGAGGAAAAGGAGCGGGCGGATCAGGGAAAGATAGTAGGAGGGGTGACATGACAGGGAGGTAGACAGTGAGCAAGATGTAATATAAATAAGTAAAAATAAATAAATTAATAAAAAGAATATCATACCAACAATGAAACAGGATGATTTTAGTTGAAGGTAAACTTGGTTCTTGTTATATGCTCTGCACCAACCATAAAAATGCTTTTAAAAATTAAAAAAAGAGCTTTTCTTAGAAGATAATATGATTTGAAATATATTCAGCCAATTAAAAAAATGAACCATACCCTATTAGAATAATATGCTTACAAAGTTATTATTTTCAGAACATGTTATGTTAAAGAAGTCTGGTTTTCTCCAATTTATTATAAAATGTTATATTATACAAAGACATAAATAAGCATGCCTGGGTATCAGTTCTAACAGATACATAACAATACAATAGCATTTCTGCCTAAGTTTGTTTAGTGGGCCCTTTGCGTTTTGACTTTGATTCAGTTATTTTATTTAGCAGATATAGCTGTGATCTTAAAATACTCTCACTTTCAACCTTCCTTCATTTCTACTATACATAATATCATACCTGGTGGTTTATTAATAATTGGAAATAAATTATAGAATATGTAACAGTGGCTAACACTATAACTTAAACGATAGGCAGTGAGTATGTGATAGTTGCTACTATTTATTTCCTTCCTTCCAAATGGTTATTTAGAAGAACATTTGTTTCTGGGTGACTGCTATAGGGTTTTTCCTAGTTTAATTTGTCATAACTAGGGAAAATATGTGATTAATGCTCTTACTTATTGAGGTTTAGGACCCTTGAGATGTGTCAAGCCTAACAAACTGAGTATGATCTCTGGATCCAATGTGGCAGAAGGAAAAATTGAATTACCTTGGTTTGTCCTTTGACCTCCATACATATGCTATAGCATATGCATACACACACACACACACACACACACACACACACACACACACACAGACTCACACACATACTCACACATATATCTTTACAAAAATAATTTTAGAGGCTAGATACGGCTCAGAGGACCCAAATTCAGTTCCCAGCACCCATTGTTAGCATGATCACAGTCGACTTAAACTCCAGCTTATATACACATACCTATATGTACATAATTACAAATAAAAGATATTGAAAATTTTATATTTGCTTTATGGCTTAGAATACAGTTTTAATAACTTTTTCTCATAGATATTTAAAACAGTCCTTAATCTTTTTAGATTGTTTTATGCTAAAATGTATTTACCTATCCTAGTATAAATTAGAAAAAAATATTGTCTTTATTCTATTTTTATATTAGTTGATACTCATGTTAAAGTTTTCTTATCTCCCTTGTTTCCATTTATTTTATGTTATAGTCCTAATACATCTGCTTTTTTGTTGTGGTTTCTTTAGTCTGTGACTGAATGTTCAGTACGTTTACAGATTTACTGTTTGATTATTTTTATGTTTAAAAATAGCACATGCTAATTATTTAAGATCTGAAAAATAAAGAAACATACCCAGAAGGAATTATACATCTGTACTCTTGCTATAATGGATATTATTAAAGTGTTTTTGTGTGATTAAAGAACAGAAGGGTTAGGTTTACATTTGAATCTAAATGTGGGCCCTACTTTTATCCTAGGACATATTAGATATTCTCATGTGTTAACCATGTATTATTGAGCATGTACTATGTTGCAAGCATTTTGCTGAGACTATACTTAAAAATATTGGCAAATCCATCTTGGCTTAATTTTTTCTATTTGTACATTGATGATAATGTCTCTTAGAATTGTTAGAAGGATCAGAGATGATAATACTTCTTATTTGCCTAGTGGGCAAGAGCTCAGTAAATGATAGCAACCATTACTAGTACATTCTGTACTGGGACCTTTAGTCCAAATTACCTTTGTGATCGCCTTCTAAAGTCTTCGTCATAAATTTTATGTTTAGTATTAATGCTACAAACGTCTGCTTCTATTTTTATTCTTTAAAAAAGTGAGTATTCATTGTACAAAGAAGAATTTGGAGATGATATAGTTCAGTATTGGAGCACTTGTCTAACATGCATGAAGGTCTAGGTTCAGTTCCTGGAACCACAAAAAGTTAGTTGCACACATTCTTTTTCTATATGGTTTCCTATACTTACCTCTTTTCTTTGACAGTAAATAATGTTTTTTTTTCTTTTTACAAAATGTAAGGCTACTAAAAGTTTTGCAGGGAAGCATTTCACAGAGTACAGTGTAAGTAGCATGGTCAAGCACCATTTTCTAGAAATACAGCCTCAAAACTGGTCAACTCATGACCCACTATTTTATTATTTGATTCCCCTCCCACAAACTAGTTTGCCCACTTTCTTAGCACATCTCTAGTGAATTATTTTGAAGCTAATTCTAGATAAGTCAACTCCAGTGGAAATATTTGCGTCACATTTCTTTAAAAAATAAAATACTTACTGTCATACCATTATCACACTTGAAGATAATTCTGGGTCTGGGACTGATGGTTCAAACCTGTAAGCCTAGCCACATAGGAGGCTGAGGCCAAAGAGGCTTGCAAGTGTAAAGCTTGCCTAAGCTGTAGAATGGTTTCAAGTCTAGGCTCGGCTACTTAGTGAGACCTTGTCTCCAAATGAAAAGTAAGAAGACTACGGATACAGCCTAGTGGTCAAATATTTGTCTAGCTTGTGTGAGGTCCTGGATTCTGCCTCTAGCTGTTCAAATAAAAAGACTCCAGTAGCATCAAATACTTAGTCATGTTGTTTTAAATGAACACTTGAAATATTTTTCGTCACCTTTAAAATGGTTGTTGTCATTTTGTATTATTTCCTTGAGTTTTTTTCTTCTTCCATATGGAATGTTTTGTTTGAGAAAAATTTGAAAGATAGAAGACTACTGAGCTAAAAAGACCTGTGTTTGAGTCCTGTTTCTGCCATTCACTAATTTATTTGCCAAGCTTTTGTTTCTTCAACTGTGAAATACTGTTAATTATACTTATACTCTTAGGTTTGAAATATACTGTCAGCATAAAGGATTATCATGTGTTATCTGCTACACAGAACCTTTTAGTGATTTGAACTCTAATAAATACTTATTCTTATTATTGTGTGTTTTTTTAATATTCAAAAACTTATTAGATGCACATTAAACATAATGGTTATTAAATACACTTTTAGGAAGGATGGAGAATTAATGTTTCTCCTGCTGTTTTTTTGAGTCCATATTAACTTATTCCAAGGTTGCAGATCTTAACTCTATAAAATAATTTTTTCTTTTACATTGTTCATATATTTATAGCAATTGTATATCCATTTTCCATTCTCTTTTAGTGGGGTTATATTAGTCAACTATTCCTGGATATAACTTGCTATCTGTAGATGTTACTTCTCATATTCTTGAGCTCTTTACTCTCCTGGTGATCTTCTAGAGTGTGCCTTTGAGCAGTTTATTTTTAAAAGATGCTTCTAAGATGGTGACATTTTATAAGATGTTGCAGATGTAAGAATAATTTTATACAACCTTTGAGCTTGAACAACTAGGGCAAGGTATGAAAGCCTTCGATCTTAACTGTTTCCTTTTAACTCTCTATAGGTCATTACTTCATCTTCTGGCATTTTATTTTGAGGAAAATTCTGAGGTCAATTTGATTTTAGTACCTTTGAAATAACCTATTTTTCTGCTTGTATGCTTATAGGATTATATCTTTATCCTTGAAATTTAAAAACATTTGCCAGGACATGTCTTGGTGTTGATGATCTCTGTTGAACCTTCTCAGTCTGCAGTCTCAGGTATTTTTTTCAGAACTGGAAAGTTTTCTTATACTTTTGATTAATTAATCTGCTCTGTTTTTCTTAGGAACATTTGTTATTCATAGATTATTTGTCTGTCTTCCATAGTTTTAAAATCTTTTCTTTTTTTCTTTCTTTTTTTTCATTTACTCAAGTTTGTCCTTTGTGGCATGGATTTTGTTTTCTGCAGTGTGTGTTCTGATACTTGCTATTCACAATACAGACTTAATTTTGGCTGCTGTGTTTTCATTTCTTTATTCCCAACATAACTTGTTTCATAAACAGAATTTCCCTTAGGGGTACACTTCAAAAAACATGAGGTGGATCTAGGCCTAAACTTTTTCTGAGGCCACAACAACAGGACCAAAGAAAAACTAATAAAAAAACTTAAGAAAGGACCCTCATAAACTTAAAAGTGTAGATACAGCCAAAGGTCATACCTACCTAGTCTAGAAAATAGAACAGTCCTGAGTACTAGCAAGTTTTTGGTAGCAAGATAGCTAATAAAGCAGGCAGAACAGCACTGTAACTAGAAGATAAACTGATTTTTCTAATTACATTTATTGTTTTTTCTCTTTAAAAATACATAATAAATGCATATAATTTTGAAAAGACAGTACCAAGAAGAAAATCCTATGGCCCAGGTAACTGCTGATGAGATTCTATGTTTTGCTAGTTACATGCTCCCATGTTTGGAGGGAGGGTACAGAACTGGGATCATACTTATAGTTTTATATCCTTTTAAATGTAATATATTGCAGGCATATTTTGCATCATTTTATTAGGCCCTGATTTTAACCATTGCTTAGTGTTCCTACATATGAATAGATGTATTGTGATTTATTTAACCAGTCCCCTGTTGGTCATTTAGATTGTTTTCTATTTTAAAGTATAATGAATATCACTGTACATAAGTCTTTATGCACATCTCTGATATTTCCTTAGGATAAATGAGGAGCTGATTCTTAATCCTGTCACATTGGTAAGGATTATATACATTCCTTATTAAGAATATAAAATGCTTGTTTCTTATTGTTTCAATGTGATTGCATAGAAGCTTCTTTGGATTCTGAACAATACAATGGTATCTTGACCAAAGTTGGAAAGAGGTTTCTACTACCTCATGCACAGCACCTTTATGCCAAAACTTCTGCTACATACACTCTCAACAGGAAAACTACTGCTGAGATCAGGGAGTTTGGAAGGCAGATATACTTGTGGAAATGTGAGGGTGTTTTGGTCTTGGGTTGTTTTTTAAGTGTGTTCCTTGCTTCTTCCTGCAACTTGGCTCTCCGTATTAATATAGTATGGCTTCAGGCCCTTTTCTTCTTCCTATCCTGTTACTTTAGACTGTTATTCTCTATGAGTAATTCTTTTCTCCCAGTGTTCTTATGTGCATTTCATTTCTAGGTAAGAGAGTATAAGTAGTTGGTATGGCCTACAAAAGGTCAAATTTCATTTGTCACAGATCATTTCTTAGTCTTAATACAGTTCTTCCAGATGATCTCCTGTTAGAAAGTCAAGGAATTTTTTTTAATTTACCTTATATTTTTTCCAGAGATATCAGACAGCACCTTGGGAATATATGATGTAACATTCCATTGCAGCAAAATAATCAAGTAATCTCTATAATAGTATTGCTAAGAGTGAAACATTTTTAATTAACAAAGTAGTTTTATTTTTAACATGTCAGCATTTTCTTTAAAATAGTTGAAAATTCTAGAGAGGTATTGAAATCCTCAGTTTAGTATTACAGACTGACTCGCCTGACATTCATTGCACCTCAAAGGGGATCGATCATTAGTGATCCCTGATATAACATACAAAGTTGTTTTGAAAACAACTTGTGCTGAAACTGAAGCGAGTATCTGATTTGTTCTGATCAGACCCATATTATGGGTTGGTTATTCCAATTTGTGACTTTTTACACATTTCAAAATAACAAAGTAAAGCATGATTAGCATTTCCTAACCTTTTCCAGTATTTCATATCATATTTGCATATATACAGTCTGCCAAGTTCTATGGTTTATTTTATTTTATTTTTTGGCTAGCAGGCATTTTGGTAGGATGAGAGAGGATAAATACATTTGCTTCACTTTAAAACTATTTTTCCATACTTACTCTTCAGCCACATTGTACAGAAAAATAACACACATATGAATGATTTCTTCTATCCTGCTTGGCAGGAAATTGACTGCCGTGAGTGGTGAGAGAGGCAGCTCTCCTGTTCCTCACAGCATAACAACTTTAGAAGTTATCTGCAGAAATCGAAACATTTCCCCATCATTTGAAGCAAAAAAGAAAATGTGACATTTACTATCCTGTGATACCTTCAGTGCACACCTTTGTATTTGTCTTAAAATTACAGAACTATATTTTTTTCGTTTAGTAGATCTCCCTCTACCTTTAGAAACTATAGAAAGTATAGCATTGAGTCATACTAGTCATCTGTTTATTCTAGTCTCTATTGATAACCAAGGACCAGTTTTCAAAGGGAAAATAAACTTCTTAACTACAAAAGTAACATTCATCCCTAATAATGTTTGAATTCTTGGTTTAATGAATGATACCGACGGTTCATTGATACAAATATTTTCTTTTTTAGTAGAAAAGGGGATTTGTAAAGTTGGTATATAAGATAATATTGTCTTTCATATTTTCCCAACACAAAGCAATAGGATACCATTAAGATCATGTTTCACTTCAAGCATTTCTTCAAGTGTTTATTTCCAGTGTTAATTAGCTAAATAGCTCAGAGAAGATAATATGTTATCAAAATTTGTAAGTGACATGAAGTTGAAAATAGTGACGTGGTTTACAGGATTTTTATTCTACCCTCTGTAGCAATAGACAATAGGTGGAAAAGATTAATCAAAATATAAGGCTTTTCTGTGAGAATAAGTAATAACAGGTTCAAGATGAAAAGGTATGCTGTTGGCACATAATAAGTTGTATTGTAAGAAAAAAAGGGGGGGTGGGCACTACATGGTTCTTCAAGTAAATGTAGCTGCTGGGAAGCTTGATGACCTTAGTTTAATCTCTGGGACCCACATAGAAGAAGAGAAGCCAGCTCCTTCAAGGTTGCCTCTGACCTTCATACACACACTATAGCACATATAATCCCCCCACTACCACTAAGACCAATTGAAATAAATGATGAGACTAGAGAACTATATCAATAGTTTTTCTTGCAGACCTACTTCAGTTCCTAGCACCTATGTTAGGTGGTTCATAACTGTCTGTAAATCCAGGGGATGTAACACATCTAGCCTCCATCAGCACCTGCATATGCCTTCACATACCCACCCACAGACATGCAGATATATGTAACTAAAAATAAAATAAATCTTTAAAAAAGACAAGGACTGAGTGAATAGAAACTTAGCATGTGTCAACAATATGTTGAGACATACCTAAAATACTGCAAATGTGAACAGCATCAATGAAAGTTTATTACTTAGGGCAAGGGAGGTGATATGCCCTTATTTCTGCATTTTTAAAAACTAGAGTTATAATGTTTCATATGTCTTAATATTATACTCTTTAAGATGAATCAAAGAAATGCTCAGAAAATGGGATCTTAAGTCTCTTCTATCTTAAATATTTGAAGAAACTTGAGTTATCTGGAAAAAGATAAGACTTGGACAATTTATAAGAATGTATGTAGATTTCTTTCCCATGACTTTACAGGTATTCTAAAGGAAAATTAATCTTCATTTATTAGTAATCTTAATTCAAATTCATGACTGAGGAAAAATTACTATACAATGACGAATTATGTCTAGCAGTATTTTTCCAAGGCTGTCTAATAATGGGCTACCTGATGAGCCTGTATTCTTCTCCTGATAGAATTTAAACATAGGTAAAAACATAGGGTATAAAGAACTTAAGTAAATTAACTGCAGTTGAAGCAAAAGACTTTTGAGATCTCTTACTGATTGCCAAAAGGACTTTACATTGTATCATTTTATCCTTATGAAGCTATTTCATCTTAATAGTGCTTTACATTGGCATGGTTAGTTAACAAAGTGCTTTCTTAAGAATGATCTAAATTGTGAGTGGAATAATAACCTTTTGAGTAGACAGGACAAATAATCCCCATTTGAACAGAGAAAATGATAAGCACAGGGTAAGTCCGATTTCCCCAAGACCTGTCTCATGAGTGCCAGGTCTCTGTCTTTACAAATTCCAAGTTCAGTGCTGTTTTGTTGTACCAGTTTGCTTTAGAAGTAAATTCAGAGTTGTGATGGTTGTTTTGCATACATCGAAGCTTACAGGGAGCTGAGGGTTCTGAAATTCTATCCCATGGAAAATATAAGTGTGCCTCTAATTAGACTAAGAGTTCTAAACTCCAAGTAATAGAGAAATGTGAATAAAATGGCTAGATGATGGCATTCACTAAGAGCAAATACAGGAAGGTTAGCAGGTTGGCTGGCCATAGATGATATGATTACATCTAGACATAATAAAAAGTAACTGATGCTGGTTGGTGATGGAATGCCAAATACTCAGCTTAGGTTTTCATGTAATTTATCTTTCATCTTCACAAACCTCTGAATAATACTCTCTAAATCGTCACTTGCCATGTGCAGAAAATCAACCTTATGTGGTTTAAATAACTTGTCCAAGGCTTCACCATTAGTAGTATGAGAATAGGAATTTAAACTTACATACTTGATTCAAGCTCAGTGTTCTTAAGAACTAGTTTAAGGCTTCCTTGGAGTCCCTGGATTGGATTAAAAACAATCAGTAGTCAGTTAAATAAAAGTTATACCTTTTAGAAGAAAGGTGTGTCTTGGAGATAGTTTAGATGCCCTTACCACAGAATTGTGGATATTGTAGCTTCTAAAACTGACTCAGGAAATTAAGATTTTATTTACATGCAACCCCTTCTATTTTCCTGTATTCTGGCATCAATTTTACCCTTTGTGTTATTGTACAGACAACCCATAACCTAGGAATGTAGGCACCCTTTGTTTTAGTTAGTAGACCTTTTAGGATGAAAACCATGTTTACATTTATCTCCAGGTCAGTACCTAGAGCATGAATATATGAACAGTGAAGAATGGATGAGTGAATGGTAAATAGAGGTAGATAGCAGGAATTCACATTCAGAGAATCTGCCTTATGTGATATTGGGGCTGCCTTTTATTGCTTTCCAGTTTATAATGCTCTAAAAATTGCTTAGTTAGATCCTGGTATATTCACTGAATCAACACAAGTTAAAGGGCTTTTGTCCACAGAGGAAATAAAAGAAGACCCTTTATATTCCTGGATTCCCTCGTTTTAAGTTTATTTTTTCTTTGAGATATGGGCTTGCTATATAGCTCAGACTGGCCTCAAATTTACAGACCTCCTCCCCAAAATCCCAGGTTCTGGAACTATAGACATGGGTCATTTCTCCCTACTGGTTTTATTTTTCAATTACACAAATAATACATATTTATTATAAATACTGTAGATACATTACAAAATTCAAGTAAGCAAAATAAAAGTTGAAGACATCTGAAATTCTGCCATTCAGAGGTAGCCACTGTTAACATTTTGATGTATATTCTTTCAGAGTGTTTTCCCATGCAAATATATACATGTTTTGATGTATATATTTGTTTAAAATGGGTTTGTTATAATCCATATTGTTTTGTAAACTGCTTTTTCACTTATTATATGTGACTGTCTTTCCATGTCAATAAATTTACATCTTTATCATCATGTTAATGACCACATATTATTCCATTATATGGATGCATCAAAATATATTTAACTAGTTCTCTATTGTTAGGAATTTAGGTTTCCAATTTGGAGTTCTTTTTGGAAAAAAATTATGGTGAGCATCTTGTATATACATCTTTGTATACTTGTCTATTTTAACAGAAGTAGAATGGATGGGAAACTTTAAATTTTTTATGTGTGATATTTGTTTGTATTTAATACAGACTCAAATTGTCTTCCTGAAAGATTATGCTGATTTATACTTTCTCCATCAGTAAACCCAGATTGCTTTTCCCCATGCCCACTGAGTGTTATTTTCAGTCTTTTTGTAAACTCTTACTGATTTGGAAGGCAAAGGTATCTTGGGTTAAATGCATTTCTATGACTGGCACTAAGGCTGAATTCTTTTTTCCCTTATTGCTCATTTCTGTTGAGGTTCATCGTTTTTTCTTACAGGTTTGTAAAACAAAGATCTTTATGTATCAAGGATACCAACTCTTTGTCATGTTGCTTTAGTTTTTTGTAATCGGTTTGTCTTTTGTTATCCTTTGTGTCTGATAGAATAACTTATAGATGCAAATGTCACTTTTTTCTTTTGATTTTACTCTTAGCTTGTAGCTAGTACTCACCCAGATTCTAATGCTTAACCTTTTTTGACATTTGAATGTTTAGTTCATCTGGAACTTATTTTGATGTAGAGATTGAATTTAGCTTTCTCTACAATAATTAATCAGCTTCCTGATTAATTATTAATGGAATTGGAGTTTCAAATGTGTTTTGCTGAACCAAGTATTATAAATGATGTTTGGTAAGGTTTAACTAAGACCATTTGTAATGCATTTACCTATGAAGCATATGAGCTCACCTGGAAAGGTAACCATTATTAGTTCCAAGGAAAAATGCTCAGATATTTCAAATAATTAAATTACCTAGGAACTCTTGAAACAAAACTTGTTGCAAAGTTGTACCTGCATTCTTAGACGGTGGTTCGACTTCACTGAAGCCCTTTAGGGGCAGAGATATTCTAGATGATGGGGTGATAGTTTTGTTGGTTTATTTTCTTTTGGTCTGTCTTCCTATAATTCTGATAAAATCTGTTTTGGTAACTTTCTACTTGCTGTGCTTTTCACAGAATGGACAGCAAATTATGGATGAACCTATGGGAGAGGAGGAGATTAATCCACAAACTGTAAGTAAGATATTGTATACAAAGGACAGAAACAAATCAGATACTATAAAATTATTCTTAATTTTAAACTAAGCAAAGCAATCATTTTACATAAAGAATTTCACATTGATTTTACCAAAATATGCCAGGGACCTTTCTAAAAACTGTTTAAGATTTGTTTTAGAAGAATGACAGAGCTGGATCTGGTAACACAGATCTGTAATCCCAGCACTCAGGAAACTGAGGCAATAGAAGCACGTGTTTGACACCAACCTGGGTTAAAAATAAGTTCCAGGCAAGCCTGGATTACATACACTTTGCTTCTGTGCATGTGTATGGAAGTGTAGGTATGTAGATGAGTATATGTACGTGTACATTCTAATTTGTATGTATGTACATATTAAGGCCATACTTTAAAGAAACATTTAACACAGAAAGTGGATATTGACAATTTCCTCCCTTTTTAAATTGTTGTTTAATATTGAATATCCAGCACCTAGAACTTGGCACATATTAAGTACTCATTAAATATGTATAAATGAATTAGTAAGTTGTTCCCAACTCAACCCTGAATAGGTATCCATTATCAGCAACTCAACTGTGATTTTATTAGTCTGTACATATGACAGTAATTGTGCAACTTGACTTTTTCACTGACATGTCTTGAAACATCTTTTCATAACATACATAAATGTATCTCTTTTTTAAATGGTTGCATCTTTTTACAGTGGCTATATGCTATTCTATTCTTTCTGTATCTTTAATATAATTTCCACAAATTTTTCATAAGACTATGTAAAAGGTTACATTGAGCTAGAAAGTATGAACATTTAAATTTCAATAGCCATTGTTAAATGCCTTCCAAAACTTTGCTTAAAGTTTGAATATATGGTAGTACTTATTTGACCATTTCCTATCCCACACTGGAGTGTTAACAGAAAACAGTCTTTATGAGCAACTCTAAATATTTTAGTACTTTCTCACTTGAATTTACATTTCATTTGATTATTAGATTAAGTATCCATATATTGTTGGCCTTCATGTTTTATGTTTAGCATGATCTTCTTGTAGATAACTAATTTCCACTTTGATTTGTACAGTTTCTGAATATATTCTGGACAATAACCTCATATTTACTATCAGTCTCCTAAACATTTTTTACAGTTTTTTAAACATTGATTTTATGCTTTGCATTAAATAGGAACATAATTTTTTATTTTTAAATTAGCACACCTGGCTTCTGGATTTCAGGGTAGAATACCTAGCCTTGTTATTAAAACAAATGGTTATATTTTTGACCTAGTAATCTTTTGATTTTTCTTGTTTTGGTGGTTTGGTTTGTATTTTTGTTTTTGTATTTAAATCTCATCCACAGTATTTTAATTTGTGGTATGATGTTTGCATTTGACTTTACTTACGAAATAAATAAACATGTTGCCCCAATTCCCATTTATTCAATAAATAAAATTCATTCTTTACCCACTCATTTAAAATACCACATTTAAGACAGGTCAGAGAGCATGTAGGCCAGAAGGGAGAGGCTGAGTAAGCCCCTACTACCTCATTCCCTAAAGACAAATCAGTTTAAAGGGCGCACTGTTCCTCCAA
>NC_045030.1:152574636-152581897 GCF_008632895.1 Mastomys coucha
TTGAAAAAAAAAATACCAGTTTTAGAGTATTTTAATTTTCTTTTTTATTAAGTTTTATTATATTATTAGAAAAGATACATGATTTCAATTTATCTGAATTTGATAACATTTAAAAACATTTTAAGTAAATAGAATTACATCACATTCTTCTTTCCCTTTTGTACCCCAACTCCTCCCAGAGACTTCCCTTCAATATCTGCCATACCTTTCATTATTTTTTATTTTATCATATTCTTTAAAATTTATACAATGTTATAACAATAAAAATGAGTATTATAAAAATTGTTTGATATAAAATAATCAATTGAACAGTCTTATGTAGATGCTTGTCTACAGCAGTACTGAAAATACATGTTTTTCTCATATAAATTTTAAATAACTCCAAACATATTAACTGTATGATATTTTAAAATAATATATCACTATTTGGTTTTTTTTAAATGAACATAAATAGATAGTCTTTTTGTTTGTTTGTCTGTTTGTTTGCTTTATATTTAGTAGAGTTTAAAATCTTGGCTCTTACTGCGGTACAAGCCCAAAATAAGAACAATTTTTAGACATTGGATTTCATTATAATAAGGCTGTATTTCAATGACCCTCACATCACCAAAGGTTGTTACCTCCATCATAGCTAAGCTGAGAGTTGACAGTTCTGCTGCACCAAGAAATGAATTGTAGGTACAATTTTTGGATACAGACTTCCTGCTATGGTCAAAGCTATTTGATTTGAGTGATGGTCTTCATTCTCAGCCCACAGGGAGCAGGTTACATTCATTTAAGAAATGGTGTGTGTATTTTAATTTTTTTTTTACACACCATACAAGTTTTACAGGGTAATCAAAAGTCTAATGTCAGAGTTTCCATAAGACTATGTATCCCTGGCAGCTCTAGGGTAGGCTCCTTCCTTATCTATTCCAGCTTCTGGTGTTTCAGGAGTCCTAAACATTGTCATGTAGACATACCATTCCAATATCTTGCCATTACATGGTGTTACTGCTATCTATGTCTCCCTCATATTCCTGCATCAGAATGCTGGCCATTGGTTTAGGGACTGTCTTATTCAGTATAACCTTTTCTTTTTAAAAATTAGTGTTATGCACTTAATTTTCCAATAATCTTATATTCAGTTTGTTGGTGACTCCTGAAGAAGGTATTAGGACTTTTAAGTTATAATTATGCCAAATTTATAGGCTAACATGATAAAATTATTTCAGTAATATTGAGTAATTTCACATCTAGACATATTCATTTATTCCAATATCCTTATGTATCTTTTCTCAAGTTTTATGGCTTTTTACATGCAGTTTTTATACACTTTTACTAAGGTAAGCTAATTTATGTGTATTTTATAGTTCTTTTTATTGTTTGGGGTTTTTCCCCTCCAAGGTTAGTCTGGAATTTCCTATGTAGCCTAGAAAGGCCTCAAATTGGTAATTCTTTTGCCTCGGCCTCAGCCAAGTACTAGTATTATACGACTACACTACCACACCTCATTTTTAATTTTTGTTATTGTAAATGTCTTTTGTTTATGCTGTATTACATCCAGTTACTGATAATGTATATGTATACTTATCTCTTCTACTTTAATAGAGAAGTGGTTTTGAGACCAGGTTAAATGTAGCCCAGGCTGGCCTCCATCTCTATGTATAGCTAAGAATGCCCTTGAATTCCTGATCCTCTTGCTTTTGCCTCCTATGTGATGGAATTATAGGATGCTCCATTATAGTCTACAATGAAAGTATATGTCATGCGGCTTGTACTTTCACCTGCCAGACCCCTAGCCCTCCCATTTAGGAACTGCATTATAGAGACAGGCTGGAAAAAATTAGAACATGCTATTACCGGTAATGCAGATGTACATTCTATTGAATATGGAATTAAGTTACCAGGTGCAAACCTAGTATTCCTGTAATGTAATTAGATCCAAAAGACTACCCAGCTGATGAAGTGGCCCTATGGGTAAAATGTTCACTCTGCCAGCAAAAAGTCCTGAGTTTGGACCCCTGGGACTCACCAAATCCAGGCACATGGTAACATGAGCCAGTAACCTTAGCACTGGGAGACTGCAAAGACAGACAGCTGGATTCTTGGTTAAGAAGTTGCTGGCCCACCTTTCTAGCTGAAACAGTAAGAAAACCTGCCTCAGAAACAAAAGTGGGAAGCAAAAAGGGGCATGCATTGTCAATCCTTGGCCTTCACGTGCACATCCATGAATATACACACTTACATGTATGCACTCACTCACATGCATATTACCTCACACATATATACAAAATAAATAAATGGGGCCAGAGTGAGGCCAGAGCGAGCAGGGCCAGAACGAGCGGGGCCGGAGCAAGCAGAGGTCCTGAGTTCAATTCCCAGCAGCCACATGATGGCTCACAGCCATCTGTACAGCTACAGGGTACTCATACACATAAAATAAACAAATCTTTAAAAAAAAAACAAATAAATCTGAAAAGATTACCAAAATTTATATTATCCTTATACTTGAAAATTGTACTTACCTTTAAAATACAATTAAAAGTTTGCTTTTTGTCAGCTACTAATAATTTACATGGTGATGGCTAAAATGCTATATTAATCACCTATTAAAACTGTACACATTTATTACCTTGCAGTTTATACAGGCCAATGTTCTGTACATAGCTTAACATAACATTTGAGTTTCAGAGGCTCTCATAGACTGCACTCAGGATGCTGGCCCCTGGCAGTCTCATATGAAATTTGATTAGGCAAGGCTCTGCTTCTAAGTTCACATAGTAGCTTATACAAATTCCTAGTCAGCTGGAACTGTGAGATAATATATATATATATATATATATATATATATATATATATATATATATATATATATATATATGAAGATTGTTAACTGGTGTGTGGTTTTGTAGGTTGATTTTCCCCTTACCATGGTCTGGAATCCAGAGTCATGATAAGCCAGCTTTCACCAGGGCTATACAGATGATGAAGAAAAATGAGAAAGAAGAAACCTGAGCCTCTTTTTTTTAAATATTTATTTATTTATTTTGTGTGTGTGAGTACACTGTAGCTGGCACAGATGGGCATGAGCCAGCATGTGGCTGCTGGGAATTGAATTCAGGACCCCTGCTTGCTCCGGCCCTGCTCACTCCAGCGTAATACACTGTAGCTGTCTTCAGATGCACCAGAAGAGGGCATATCTCATTACAGATGGTTGTGAGCCACCGTGTGGTTGCTGGGATCCGAACTCAGGACCTTTGGAAGAGCAGTCAGTGTTCTTACCCGCTGAGCCATCTCGCCAGCCCCAAAACCTGAGCCTCTTAAAGACATAGTATTCTAATGACAGCTCTTCACCTTAAATTGCCCCTATACCTGTGGACTGCTCTCTGAGAAATGAAATAGGCACTTATTTTACTTGAGTCATTGCATTTTTGGGGTCTTCTACTTAAAGCAATGTAGTCTGTATCTAACCCACTTGAATCATTGATTACCTGAGTTTTTCATGTCTGTTAGGTGCCAAGTACACTGCTACCTTGTTAAAGATACAAAAGAGTCTTAAGAGAAACTTGTAGTTTTAAAGGCAAAAAAAGCTGCTTTGGTCCACTTCTCTTGAGAGAAAGTGTCTCCCAAAACAATTAAGAAAATAAGAAACAGAAACTTGCTGGGAAGTGGTGGCACACTCCTTTAATCCCAGCACTTGGGAGGCAGAGGCAGGCGGATTTCTGAGTTCGAGGACAGCCTGGTCTACAGAGTGAGTTCCAGGACAGCCAGGGCTACACAGAGAAAGCCTGTCTTGGGGGTGGGGAACAACAACAAAAGCCAGAAACTTGTTTCTTTTAATCAGAAAACGTATATAACTTGAATCAAAAGGCATATATGAAAAGGTAGATGAAAGCCTAATAATAGGAAGTTACAGAACCTAAGTAATTTTAGAGGAATATTCCAACATGAGGCAAGCCTTGTTTATATTATAGCCCTGGAAGCTCAAAAGAAGTCAAGAAGAGGTACTCTGTGTACGATGGGAAGTGGAGTTATGACATAGGGCTAAAAATATTATAGTCTGCAAGAAACCGTGGCAGCTGATTCGGTCCAAAATTCTCATGCTATTGAGTGCCTCTTTTTAACATAGACATGCCTAGGCTAACTTTCAACTATGTTCGTGCAATTCTCCTGCCTCAGCCTCCTGAGTAGCTAAAACTCTTGGTGCGTAATACTCGACTCTTATGGTGACAAAAAAAATTTTAAAAAGAGACAAAGGAAAAAGAGGAAGGAAAAATAGAAAGGAAACACCATTAGAAATGTATTTTTTCTTTTTTTTTTTAAAGATTTATTTATTTATTATATGTAAGTACACTGTAGCTGTCTTCAGACGCACCAGAAGAGGGCATCAGAACTCATTACAGGTGGTTATGAGCCACCATGTGGTTGCTGGGATTTGAACTCATGAAGAGCAGTCGGTGCTCTTACCCGCTGAGCCATCTCACCAGCCCCCGAAATGTATTTTTTCATATTTTAATCTCTGAAATCAGAGTGCTGTCTATAACAATAGGATGATAACTTTTAATTGCCTTATATTTTTTTCTTCTTTCATACTTGTATAACGTTCCTCTTGTTCTTATATTAGGTAAAATATGATCGCACCATTTTTCCCCAATGAGAGTGGGTTATTTTTATCTTTCATTCTTATGGGACTTAGAAGAGAAATTAGCTTAATAGCAGAAGATAGAACATCCCTTATAGTACCCCAAAGTAAGACAGCCTCTTAGACTTCAGATTTGTCTGACATTTCTCAGCTGGCCAGAGAATTCCATGGTCTTCATTACCTATGCTTAAGAATTAGCAAGTCTTAACTTCAAGATAGCCATAAAGAATAACAATAAACAAAGAATAACATACAACAATTTTCTGTTTAGTGCGGAATTGATTCTCGTAACAGTTCTTGTAATACTATGCAAAGGTCCTTCTGAGGACTGAGAATTGAAGGAGAAAAGTAAATAAATGCCTAACACAAAATCAGAGCCTAATAAGTGTTCATTTCCTGTATTGTTCCTTCTAGAGACTGCTCCTTTTTTTCTCATATTGTTTGTCAGAGATAAAATGTGTTCCTAAGGAACTAGCATTGTAGCCATTGTTTTCGTAGTTATTCTGTTATTTTGATTAAAGTAGATAGGCCTGCCCTAGGCAAAATTGTGAAATGAGTTCACTTCCCTTTAAGTTGGTCCTTTGGCCCTTTATTGGATCTGCCATTCATTCACTTATAAATAAGAAAATAAGACACAGAATTGTACTTTCTGCTAACCAGCTTCAAATTCCTGGGCTCAAGCCTTTCTCCTGATCAGCATTCTAAGTATTTGGAACCAAAGTTATACACCACTGTATTTTCCTGAGACAAGATTTCTCTGTGTAGCCTTGGCTGTCCTGGTGTTCACTCTGTGGACCAGGCTGGCCTTGAACTCATAGAGATACATCTGCCTCTGCCTCCTGAGTTCTGGAAATAAAGGCATAGGCTATTTACTACCTCCTGGATCAGCTTTTATATTATAGTTAATAAGAAGTAAAGAAAACTAGTAAAAAACTAGCACATTCAAAGTACTCCAGAATCTAGATCTCTTTAAAGTATGGATATGAAAGTTACAATTTAAAAAATTACACACCTGCACCAATATGACAGATTGTAGTAAAAATGAATACATGAAAATACTGGATAAAATTAGCTTCTGGATATGAAACATACATGAATTTTATGTTTAAATATACCCATCTCGAAAATTCCTCATTTATTACGCATTTGAAAATACTCTCTGAGATCTTTTTTTTTTTTTTTTTGCCATGTTGAGGATTGGATCCAGAAGCTTGCACATTTCAGGTTCCATTATGAAGGACATACACTTCATACGTCTTCATTTCAGATCTCCAGAAGTCATACTGGGGTATTAGCAGTTAGCAGCAGTTTCTTCTGTCTTCTACTTTCACCGTTATTTTAGCTCTTGCTTATTCAGTAATTAATGAGGCTGTAATGCTATACGTGATCTTCTTCAAGGAATTTCACTTGTTTATTTAGATTCCCTCAAACTGCCTTAAAACTTGAATTTGAGCATCCCAAATAACACTCATAACTACGAGTTCAGCATACCATTAGCAGTCTTGATTAATGCACAAAATAGGCAGGGAGCAGGAAAATACTATTGAGTGCTCACTGGCAAGAAAATACATGGTGTGGCAGAATAACCCTTATTGACTAATTCCATCAATTATTGTCTGTCATTCTAACTCATTGACTGAAAAATGTAGTTCAGCAGTCAGAACTTGAGTGCAAATACTCTAGTTGATCTAAATGAATGCCACTTAGGGAAAATACTTCTGAGATAAATAGGATTATAATTAGCATGGCACGGTAACATTAAATAAGATATGTGTACAGTGAGCAAACTTTCCAAGCATATAGGGCTTCCTTTTGCTGATTTTTGTCATTCTTTCAGAGGTTTTTTTTTTTTTTTTAAACTCCCTAGAGTCCCTTTTTTCCACCCCTTAGAACACCGCTTTACCAGAGCTTAAAACAAAACCAAACTCCTTTTCCTTTCATCCCAGCTTGCCAGCAGTGTGGCTTGCCTCTGGTAGAGTGCCTCCTCTGATTTAAAGTGACCTTGCTGCTCTAGTGGATTCATCACAAAATCCATCCTTTTAGGTTGACTAGAAGGAAAGCGAGTGACTTAACTTAGTGATATTCAAGTATGAATGGCTGACTGAGTCAAACTGAAATATTATGGCCCTTTTATCTAAATGAATATTCTAAGTTATTTCCTACAAGCATTACTTGGACCTTAAGAGTATACAGAAAAAGCTATGTAGTCAGAGAGGACTCTTACCTGGGACCCTGATGCTGCCTATTCACTCTCTTCCAGCCCATGGCAAGGACAAGCAAAACATAGATAGTATGCTTTCTTTCCATCAAGACAAGGCCTTCAAAAGAAAGCACTCACAGTGCTCCAGGAGTCGCTACCATTTAGTTCAAGTTACCCATCTTTTTGTAAAACTTGTATTCTATCTTTCATTTAACACCTTAGACCTTTAGCACTTTATAGTAGCAGTTATCGTTAGACGTGCACTAAAGCTCTTGTACTTTGATGAAAATCTTTAGCTAACAAGCCCTTCAGTGTCTAAAAAACTTGGATTGCTCTACAAAAATATATCCTAAAGAAAATAATTAAGAACATGATGATTTTACATTATTAGCATACAAATTTGGTCATATTTTTTGTTTCTTTGTTTTGGGGTGTGT
>NC_045030.1:152581995-152588599 GCF_008632895.1 Mastomys coucha
TGTGTTTTAAGATAGGGTTTCATGTATCCCAGGCTGACCTTAAATTTCCTTAAACATCTGACCCTCCTGCCTCCAACTCCAGAAATACTGGGATTCCAGGTGTGTGCTCCAATACCTAGGATTGGATGATGATCAACTCCAGGGCTTCATGTATGCTAAGCAAGTACTCCACCAACTGAGTTGCATCCTTAGTCACAGAAATTGTTTTGTTTTCTAAAAGGATTCATCTGCTACTGGATCATGAAGATGGTTGATAATTGGGTTTGACTGTGTTCGTGGCTTTGCCTTGGACCCTCTTCTGAGCCTTCTTCCTTCGGGGTTTTATCAGAAAGTTTAGCAACTTCCTTTTTTTAACAATCTAAGTTATCCACTAGTTCAATGGCTCTCAACCTGTGGTCGCAACTCCTTTGGGGGTTGAACAGCCCTTTCACAGAGGATGAATATCAGATATCTACATTATGACTCATACTAATAGCAAAATAGTTATGAAGTAGCTGCAAAAACAGTTTTATGTTCAGGGATCACCACAACATTGCAGCATTAGGAAGGTTGTGACCCTACTGTACTGGTTGTTCACTTACACTCCATCTTCCATTGAATTGCTTTATTATGCTGCCACTACAATCCCATCACCTCCATATTCAAACTGTATAGACTCAAGCAGCAGTTATTTAATGTTCCCTCTAAGCCTCGAGCCTTTTATCTGTAGTGCAGATAATAGTACCTAAACATGAGTTAAGTGTTAAGAATTATCTGAGATAATTCCATATAAATAGTAGTGGGTGGGATATAGTACTATCTTAAATATTATTATAGCTATATCGGCAAGAGAACTGCTTCAACAAGTGGGAGAATTGAAATAATGCAGCCCCATATCTACTTAACAAGGAAAACTAGCAAACCAATCAAAATCAAGAGGAGGGAATTATATAAATTCTTTTTTTCTTCAAAGTCAGTGAAATAGAAAGTGGGTAATAGGGGGTCAAATGTACAGCACTAGGAAAGCAAAATGGGCCATCTCCACAGACACAAAAGACATTGGGAACTGTTTCAAAATAATTACATGAGTAAGGGGATGTGAACATATAAAGCAAGGTCCTCAATTGAGAATTGTTAAAGCTGGCCTGGAGAGGTAGCTCAGTTAGTAGAACACTTGCCTAGGATACAGGAAGCAGCCCTAGGTTCCAACATACCACATAAACCCCATTGTGATAGTGCAGACCTGCGATCCCAGGGCTCTGGAGGTGAAGGAAAGAGGATCCTTCATCATGAACTTGAGGCCATTTTGGCTACAGGAGACCGTGTATTCAAAAAACAAGAACAAGAACAACAACAACAAACAAACCAAACAAAAAACAGGAAAAATGTTAAAAGTTCAGTGATGTACAGAGTTTGCGATACTAGTCTTTGTATTTCTGGGTATGCTCAAATTCTAAGTATAATACTATATCAGTTTGTCCTCAAATACATAGTTTTAAAGGAAAATCTAAAGTATGTTATTCATAAATGAAAAGTCAAGTGTACTAATAGTCTTGGAAATAATTTAAATCATTAGTAAAATGAGCAAAAATCACCATGCAGGCCCTAAAGATTTCTTGTTAGCATCTGATTTGCTTTATAAAATTATAGCCATGAAAACAAAACTTGGCACAGAAAAGAAAATAGCATGATAATTTAATGTATGACTACAAATCCAAATATTTTGAAAAAAACATCTGCATATTAAGTTCATAATTACATTAAGACAATTTTCTCCAAAATACACATACAGGTCAGTATTAAAAAATCTATTCATATAAGTTATCAAATTATATCAAAGGAAGAAACACTGTATTTATTATATTAACATAAAATAAAAACTACTTATGAAATTGAACATTTTAAAAAACTACATCAAGGAGTTTTAAAACTAAATGTGGGGCTGGAGAGATGGCTCAGCCATTAAAGGCTAGGCTCACAACCAAAAATATAAGAGTTCGTTTCCCAGCACCCACAGCTGTCTCTCCAGCCATAAAAAAAAAAAAAATAAAAAATAAAAAATAAAAAAAACCTAAATGTGTTTGTCTAAGTACTTTAGTGACTATGTTTCCAAAGTCAAGATCAAACTAATATTTGATATAGCTCACTTTAATCTCCATTGAAGGAGAAATTTAATTTTGTTATATGATTGGAATCCAGTAAAGAATTTTGGGTAGGACTGTAACCTATTTTAACTTCTGTTTGGTTTGTGTTTCTGTGATGTTTGTTGTTTGTTTGTGTGTATCTAGGATATTGTATGAAGCTGTGGATAAACAAACAGTTTTTGTGTGTTCTGTATTCCTTTTTTGAGATTCGGTATCTCTCATTGTATAGCCCAGAATGGCCTTGAACTCTAGGTTCTCCAGCCTCCTTCCCTCCATGTGTTGGGATTATAAACCTGTACCACCACAGCTGGCTATGATTTGTGCTTAAGGTTTATTCTGCCTGCTGTAAAGACAAAGGACTCCATAGGGGAAAATGGAAGCAGGAAAGCAGTATTGTTGATAATATACAACTACTTTGGAAAATGAGTTCTAGGTAAGTATGAATGTGTATGAAAGGTAGGGATATAACAATGATACAAAAAAATCTAGTGCCCCACAGTACATATGTATTGTAGAATTTTTGGCATCCATTAGTAATGCATTTAAGTTTTCTAATAATAGAAATGAAGTCAGCAAACTGTACCTATGGGTCTGTTACCTCTTTTTGTAAAGGAAGTTTAATTAAAACACAGCCTCACCTATTCATTTTCCATTGTGTTGGCAGGATAGAAGCCATCTGTCCTACAAAGCTGAAAATGTTTGCTATCTGGCCTTTTACTGAAAATATGGCCTTTTATTGGGTATAACCAGTATGGTCTAAATGTGTAATGTGTATGTGCAGAACAGAAAAGAAAATCTCTACAATCCAATGGGTTTATTTTTCTCATGGTTCTAGGGATTGAACCAAAGACCTTGTACACGCTATGAAAATGCTGTGTCACTTAGCTTCACCCCACAGCGTGTAGGGGTGGACATGGACAAAGGATAAGAAGATCTAGGCCAGTCTGGGCTACATAGGAAATTAAAGGCCAGCCTGAGAAATACATGAGATTTTGATTCAAATGAAAAAGAGTGGTTTTTTGTTTGCCTGTTTGAGAAAAGTATCTCTTGAATAAAGTAGAAGACTCTTCTGTACCAGGAACTCTTCCATAACTCTTCCATAACTGGTCGTGATTAAATATGGCCTTGGCTTTAGTGTAGTCTGATGAGGCACCTCATGTTCAGACTATAGTTGTGCATTAGGAGGACTTCCTAACTTTGCTGCCCTGTTGGAGCTTCTTAAGGAGCCTTAAATGATTCATTTTGAGATCTGGAAGAAGTTTGCTCTGATGAAAAGCTTCTAAGTGCTTTCTTTACTGAAAAACAGAGTCATCCATTTTTAACTGAGACAAGTGTGCAGTCATCTGGGTATAATTCAAAGATCTAGTGGAGACATTTATTTTAGTTGATTTCTAATGTATTTGGTGGTGTAGCATTTTTAAAAATTATTCTCCATTTACGTGAAGTCCTTGCCATGAAAATTTGATGTAGCAAGAAGTGCTCTGGCTTTTTACTTATCACATAATGGACACTATAATGTATGCGCAATCAATAAATGCTCAGCTGAGCCCCAACTATAGATAGCTCTGTCACCAAGAGATGTGCCTACTTCTGCCACAGTTTCTTCTTCTAGAGAGTTATCCTCCTTCCCTTCCACTTTCCCTGTATTGAGCATTGAAGCCTGGCTTTCACACATGCTACAAAAAATGATCACTGAGCCCTAAAGCCCATATTCTGGATGTCTTCAGAGTCTTTGGGGGTTGAAATTTCCATTACTTTTATTAAGCTTTATAAGCTATGTAGATTAGTACTTGAGGTTTTTCGTAAATCCACATAGATTAGATTTACATTAGCTCACAGCTCTTCTATCTGCTGATCCTTTGCTTATTTTAAGTGCCAGTTGCAGTAAAGTGATCTGAGGAAGAGCTTATATGAAAGCCATGCTCCACCGTCCCTCTTCAGCTTCATTTATGAGGACTTCAGCTTTGCTCTCTAATAAACCCAGAGGGTGGACTTTTTAATTGAGATTTTTATCAACTGGGAATTGAATTTTAGTAACTAGAGCCATGAAGTCTATAACTTGTTTGCTAGTAGATGATTACAATCCATATAAATTTATTTAAGTTCAGTTTACATTCATTTAAAATGGAAAGAATTTATTCTTCACTTTAAGGTTTGGGTTTTTTTTTTTTTTTTTTTGCGTATAGCCTTTATTTTCTAACCATAGTTATGAAACTTCCTTACTGACAGGGAACACCCATGGCACGTCTATATATAACTTTGAAGTCATCTGAAGGCCATATCATGTATATGGTTATAAATATTACAAAGGGTAAATTCCCACATTTGCATCAGCAGCTTTTATTTTAATAGCAGTGACTAGCTTCACTTACTTTTAAGACTCAAAGTTAAGAAATGCTGCCGTTTCTCAGGATTCTAAAATGGCGTTCATTTTACTGGTTATAAAAGTTGTTAGGACTGCTGGGAATCAGGGGGTAAAAAAACAACTTCAACAGGATTTGGTTATCAGCAGATCTGTGGCAGTTTCCTGTTTTAGCCTCCCTACCTATCAGCTACACGAAAAGCCTCTGTAGGCAGGTTCCTCCTTTCTTTTACCACAGGAAAACTGTCCAGCCTCTTTTCTAGCATTTTCAGGACCCGCCTGACAGGAAATTTTCTAATTGCCGGAACAGCTGGTAGGAGAAAACTTTGCAGGGGCTTAAGTTTTACCGTCACAATTCTTTATCATCAGCATGATTTCGTAGCCATGTTTAAATTTTTGTCTTTCCGTGTTCGCCCTATACAGGTAAGCTTTGTTCAACTCCTTTTTTAAAAAAAAAAGATGTTTTATTCAGAATGAACTATAATTATGCTACTCATTCTGTTTTCTAGCTTCTTTTAAAGAACGTTTAAAAGTTCAGAATGAGCTTTGGATGAACTTTTAAAGAAATAAATTTCTATTTACTGAAAGTAAACTAGTTGGTTATATTAGACATTTCAACTTTTCATTTTCTTAATTTATTTTTATATTGAATTATTTGTGCTAGAGAAATTTTACCCTGATAGTGATAATTCATAATTTTATATAATAAATTACCTCTCATAATTAAACTAGTCATGAACAGATTTGCAAATGTAACTAATATTAGATTATTCTGTAAGTAGTATTTTGACATTTAAGAGAGTATTGATTTAAGTAGTCAAACACTTAATCAGGTTTTTGTTGAAACTGGTTCCTGCAAAGACTTGAGAGCTTCTAGCTGTTCTACATTTAAGTAACTTGGCGGTTGAGATTCCCAAGTTGCGGGCAGGAGGTGGAGTGGGGAGAGCCCAGTGTTAAAAAATTTTGGTCTGGAGAAATAGCAATGCTCTTTTAAACATGGAAGAATTGGCTCATGATATTCTCTTAAAGTATTTTGTTATGTAAAAATAGTGAACTCACTTATTTCATGCACATGCAGTAAATTAAATCTAATCAAATATTTTCTAGAATAAATTAAAATGTTGTTTTTTACCATGGCTTGGGTAACCAGCCTCATTGTCTAGATCACAGTAAAAACAAAAGTTAAAGAATCCCTTTCAAATAAATATAATGCTATAGGAGTCTCTGTGGGAAGTGATTGTTCCATGTCTTTAGTCTACAGTATCTTTAAGGAATAAGCTGTGTATATTTCTTTTGTAAGGTCTTTTTTATGTTGCATCAAGAAATAGGTCCATACTTAAATAATTTATATGTTCTTGTATCAAGGAGCATTTAAAGACTTTTCTTTGAGCTTTAAAAATGTTTTCTGGCATTCAAAACAATTTGGAAAATAAAAATGCCTCAAGAATACATTTCCTGACTCAAGGGAGGGGAGGAAAAAGGAAATTATGTATACAAGGTAGGGCATAATGCCAAACATTGAATCATTCTTTAAAATCAGTTAATATTACCCAGTTTGTGTTCTTAGTGCTAGCATGGTACAATATTAGGTTTTTAATTACTCAGGAAGATGGCATTAATTTTAAGTACCCTTTCTTTAATTCTTTTTACATTTTAAGGCCAAGATTACATTTCCCCTCCTGGCTTAAAAATGTTTTTTTTTTTCTTTTTGAAACAGAGTTTGCTTCTGTAGCCCTGGCAGTCCCAGAACTTGCTTTGTAGATAAACCTGCCTCTGCAGCCCAGTGCTGAGATTAAAAGTTTGACCACCGCATCTAGCTTGAAAAGGAAATATTATTAACCTTTTTCCCACTTTAAGGATGAGTTTTAAAGACTGAGAAGGAGCCCAATGGTCTTTAATAGTAGTATGAGTTGTTCAGTGCCCTTAAGCTATGGGTGATAAATGTTAGTGAAGTTTAAAAGAATGATACAGAATTGTGATTTAGATTCATTGCTAACCTGTTTGGCTATCATAAAATCTTTGCTTACAAATAAACAGAATTTGGAAAATAGCAAAAATAGCATTAGAATTTAGGTGCACACATAAGGATTTTTTTGTGGTGACAAAAGTACTTATGTTT
>NC_045030.1:152589304-152617221 GCF_008632895.1 Mastomys coucha
AAAAAAAAAAAAAAAAAAAAAGGGTAAATAAATAAAGGCCAGCAAGATGCCTGAGTGGGTAAGGTGTATAAAGGCATTTGCTGCCGGTATTGGGTGCATGAGTTCAGTCCTAGAGACCCACACGGTAGAAAGCGATAGCCTACTTCACAGAGTTACCCTCTGTTCTGCATGTTGTCACACACACACCACACATAAGTGTTAAATATTGAAGGCCATCTAAGGCTGGAGAGACGGTTCTGTGATTGGGAGTACTTACTGCTTTTCCAGAGGACTCAAGTTTGATTCCCAGCAACCACATAGCACCTTCTCGACATCTGTTCCATGACATCACACACCCTCTTCTGGCCTCTGTGCATGTACCCATGGTGCATAGACATACATGGAGAGAAAACACTTACACACAGAAAATAATTTTTTTTAAAACCAGCACAGAGAAGTAGACTCACCAAATTTTCACCCCTAACCAAGAAGCTTTCCATAATTAATACCTGCTGGGAAAAAGAGAATCAGTTTTCTCCAATGGAGTGTCACCAGGTACATCACCACACTCCAGTGTAGGTCCAAGGCCTAGGAATGGTTGGCTAACACAAACTCCATGCTTTTAAATGTGTACTTTTTGTTTCATTTTTCTATTTTATTTTGTCTTGTTGGTGGTTTTTGGTTGATTGGTCTTGACCTTTGCTTTTTTCATTTTAAGTCTTTTTGTTGGTTTTTTTTTTTTTTTTTTTTTTTTTTTTTTGTTTTTTTTTTTTTTTTTTTTGAGCAAGAGACAAAATGAAGTTGGGTGGGTAGGGAGGTGGAAGGAAGCTGAAAGAGTTGAGGGAAGGGAAATATATCAAAAATATATTGTATGTAAAAAGTGATTTTAAAAGGTCATCTGCAAAGTTTGACTAGGCTAGCATCACCCATATTGTAAGCAACACAGTTGCTAGAAGGCTATGGGCAAGTTTCATCAAATTTCTAAGACAAAATTATTTTCAGCCTGAAATTTGACACCAAGCCAAACTTTACAAATATGAAGACAAAATAAAGACAAGATTTATTCAGTCCAGAAAATTGTCTCCAAGCAGGGCATAACTATACACTTATAAACACTCAGGAGGCTGAAGTAGAATTTTGACTTTGAGACCAGCCTGGGCTACATAGGAAGACCTTGTCTTAGAAATCCGGGAAAAAAAAAAAAAAGCTTTCTTTCATTTAATCTCTCATAGGAAATTATAGGGGATAACCTTAAAAGAGGGAGACATAAAAAAACAGTAGATTGGAGGCCAGAGAAATGGCTCAGTGAGTAAGAACACTGACTGCTTCTGAAGGTCCTGAGTTCAAGTTCCAGCAACCACATGGTGGCTCACAACCATCCGTAAAAAGAGATCTGATGCCCTCTTCTGGTGCGTCTGAAGACAACGACGGTGTACCCACATACATGAAATAAATAAATAAACATTAAAAAAAAAAAAACAGTAGATTGACTCTGTGAAGAAGTCCCCTTGGATTGGCTTTGTAATCACTGTTAAGGGCTTATATGAAAGAAAATCTACTATATTGCCTAGTATGTACTCGTGATGCCAATGCTGTTGTATAGGAATCTAACAGTTAGGGCCAGGCTATAAAGAGTGCTTGTTAAATTGCAAAACAGAAAACAGAACATTGGTGGTCCTCTCAGCATACAAATATACAAGAGTCATACACACTCACATGCACGCGCGCACGTACACACACACACACACACACACACATGCACACACATATCCCTTTCCTGCTGCACTAAGTTTTCTTAATGGGCTCAACAATGTAAAAACATAGCTACCAATAGGTGGGGGAAAGTCACAGAAAAAATATGTGGGCACTATTGACTTTCACAAAGTGAGGAGTTAAGACTATATTCAAAAACAGGAAAATAAAAGGGTTTATGTAAACGTAATCAAATGATGAAACAGTACAAAAGAAGGTGGTTAAAGAAGGAAGGGATGTAAGTGAGCTTTATCTTATTTTTAAGACATTGGATGTCTTGAGCTTAAATTATCAAAGGAAGTGCAAAACTAATTGCTTTTAAAACCTGTGTTGAGCAATGCATGGTGGCACATACCTTTAATACCCTGACTGAAAATACAGAGGCAGGCAGATCTCGACTTTGGGCCAGCCTGATCTATATAGTGAGTTACAGGCCAGCCAGGGCTACAAAGGAGGACTGTGTCTCATATATAAATAAACATGAAAACCTAGGTAACAGTGAAAACTTTCCACTCTAAGCTGTTCTGCCACTATCTGATTTGTTCCCCATGTGCATGTATTACTTTGATTTAGAAATAAAAAATTTAGGGAATAAAGAAATAGATCTTGGTCTAGAGAAAATAGCTCAGAAGTTAAAAGTGCTTACTGTTCTCGGTGAGGATTGGCTTTGATTCTCAGTACCCACATCATGTGCTCCAGATCTGGAAACTCCAGGAGCACCTACTCTCTTGCTCTTTCACATGCAGAGTGTCACATGCATATATCCAAAAATCTTAAAAAGAGAAAACTAAGTATTTCAGGCTCACAAAAGACTATTGTAGAATAAAGAAATAGATTGAAGTCATATTGCAAAGTACCTCAAATGTTAAGATAAAGCAGTGCATGAATTTGGGGAAGCTTGGAGAGGTGTTTGAGCAACCTGGTCATATAACTGGAGCTGAATGCTTTTCAGAAAATGTATCAAAAAAATGAACTAGACACAGGCAAGATGAGGTATTATGCATAATCATACTCATTTTTTTTACATGAAAGAGTAAAAGGTTACATCTGCATGATACTATTGGCAATGGAAGAAGTAAGGCTGAAAGGTCTTGCAAGCACTCTACTTGATATGTAGCTGACATTTCAGTATATATTTATTAACTGAAGAGATCAAAGGGACCCTGCATTTTTAGCGATTTAATTGATCTGAGAGGAAAGGAAGGGTAACCATCAAAGATGAGAATAGTAACTGCTGTTTATTCTGAGATCCATTCCCTGATTGTAGCCTACAATGTAACAGTTATCCTTGATCCTGTTTGCTTGCTGCAGTCTGCTAAATACTTCCTCTTTGTTTATGTTACATCCTTTTGAAAGGCATTGCAGTAGGTATTTGTTGTGGATTATAAGATGCAAAAATATTGTAACAGAATTAAATCACATGCCGCTTACCCAAGAAAAAAAATTATAAAATATATGCTATTATAGAATATAGTTCTTTATGGCCATATCATCTAAGGACATAAATGATTCTATAGAATCTATAGAAACTAACTGATACATTCTAGAATCTAACCAGCGAACTTGGCTCCATGAGTCAACTTTTACATTCCCTTATTAGTCTTTAAAATGCAATGTGATGGCACTTTGGGTATGGAGAAGAAAGAGAACTTCTTTTATGTGTGTATAATTTATGAATTGATAAACATATAAATACTGGTTCAATGATTATAATTTTGTTGTTAGGGATGTGCAACTAAGTGAAGCAAGACATAGATGACTAAAGCCAAGCATAATGGCTTATGCCGATAAATGCAGAATTTAGGAGGCTGAGGCAAGTTCAAAGACAGCTTAAATTGATAGTGATACTTGTTTCAAAAACAAAGACCTCAAAGCCTAGGGGCATAAGTCTGTCATTATTCTTAGGTGGAAAACCACCAAGAACATCCACCAGTCTTAGAGGAGTATCAGTGTACAGGCCTTGTTTGGAAGTTAGAAAACTAGAATTGAGTCCTGAGTCTGCAGCGTACGTATTGACTGTGCTCTGTAGCTCTCATTAATCTCTTTAAACTTTAGACTGCAGAGTATTCAAAGCAGTTTGCCTTTAAAAGATATGCTAAATTTCTCATGGTGAATGGAGTCAGAGGATGGGAAACACATGAATTCTGAAATGATTTTGCCTGATCATAGAATTTACTCTGTATTATTATCAGCCCTCAAAAA
This sequence comes from Mastomys coucha, assembly GCF_008632895.1. NCBI lineage: Eukaryota > Metazoa > Chordata > Mammalia > Rodentia > Muridae > Mastomys > Mastomys coucha. The sequence goes on from NC_045030.1 coordinate 152,593,238, forward strand.
CATTATTTGAAAAAGTCAGTTTGTCATGAAACATAAATGTAATATATGAGGTGGGAAAACACCTAATGCATGTTTGATGCAAGATAAAAATAAATACTTTCTGTAATTTTATCTAGATCTTATTTATCACTCCATCTTACTCATTTTTCTTTGGAAAGTTTTTTTTTTTCTTTTAATTTGGTCATTCTCTTCCTGCTTTTCTTACTGTAACTGCTCAGAAAGAGGGTAACACCTAAGAATCTGCTACATTAATTCAGCTCAAACACTTGACATAGAGCATTGTCATGAGAATTAAATAATGCTGGAAGTTTACAAAATACATGAAAATATTGGGGAAAATGTTATTGTTTCTAGAATTCTAAGACAGTCCAAAATGACTAAGCTGCCAAATAGTAGGCTAGCCTATCAACTGTACACTGCCTCTGCCTTAGAAAGAAAAATGGAAAGGGATATATTCCTATATAGCCTATCCATGGAGCTTCTTTTTCATTTTGCTGAACAGTTCCCGAAACTACATTTGGGTCTCTTGATGTAGTTTTTTGTTTTGTTGTTGTTTTGTTGGTTTTGGGTTTTTTTTTTTTTTTGAGAAATCTCTACTTAAATTATCAGTACTATTCTTGATTGGTAGTTTATTGGTTAGTCAACTTTTTATGGTACTGGGGTTGAACTTGGGGCCTCCCACATGTTAAGCAAGTATTCTACCACTGAGCTTATTGCCAGCCTTTTAAGTATATATGAGAAAATGCTAATGAAACCTTTGAATAAAATACTATAATCCTAAAAATAATGAGACCAGATATAGTGGCACATGCCTCTAATCTTAGTCCTCTGGGAGCTGAGGATCAGTAAGACCCTGAGTTTGAGTCTAGCCTGGATTACATAGTGAGACCCTAGCTCCAAAGACAAAAGTATTTATATAACACTTTTAGATTCTTCTGCCAGTACTTATACATGTAGAAAAAGCCTCATTTATAGTCAATAGAATGGAAATGACAATATTTATTTAATAGACTTGTACTTCTGGTTTTGTTGATATTTTTTGTTGCTGTTTTTGTCTATAACACACAGTATTTTATTGATTCATTTGTTCATCTCTACACAAATAGGTAATTGAAATTCAATGTATATGTTATATATTTTCTAGTATCCATGTTGGGCTTTAAAGATCCTTTTTAAAACTGAATGTGGTATTGCACACCTGTAATCCTAGCACTAGAAAAACTAAGGCAAAGGGATTGCCTATGAATTGGAGGCCAGCCTGATCTACATAATAAGACACTATCTCAAAATGTCCTTCCTCCCTAGGCCCAAAGAATTTTCAGTTTTATTGTATAAAACAGTCACCTCCATGTTTAATCCATATATCCAAATATTAAATCTTTTTCTGACCATAGTTAATAGCCCTTTCTCTCCTTTGAGGACGGGAAGTAACTTAGGTATTTCAAACCTAAAACTTAACTCTAGTTTCCCATTCTTCCTCAATATGCTTTCTTAGACAGCTGTGTGAAGGATAGAACCATGTTTACCCCAGAACAGTTTTCAGTCCCTCTCCCCAACAAACACGTCTTTAACATATAGCATTTGTTCCACCTGATATAGTCAGATGCCAGACACAGTACAGTACTCAGTAATCTGGTATTTTCAAATGTTCTCACACACTTTTGTTCAAAACTATCCTAATTATCTCCTATAGAAAGAATGAAGACTTGCAAATAATTAGTGCTAATATCATATAGAAGTTGATATGGCCTAATATTCTCTAACATTTAACTTGAAAGTATAACTTGTATATTTTCTATTTACTTGATAAGTCAGCAAAGAGTAGTTTTGTGTATTAATTCAAGAGATTCTTATATGCTATATTAAGATTATTTGGTTCCTAATGAGAGTCATTCTGGCTAATAATGTGTTGTCTCTTGATATTTACCTTAACAGGAAGAAGGCAGTATCAAAGAAATTGCAATCACACATCATGTGAAGGAAGGACATGAAAAGGCAGATCCTTCCCAGTTTGAGCTTTTAAAAGTATTAGGGCAGGGATCATTTGGAAAGGTAAGTCATAGTTGTTTGTTATAAACAAAGTTTATAGAAATTCCATAAAAGTATAAAGTAGAGTGCTAATCACACAAGGCTAGGGATAGAGGGATGATAGCTAATGAGTACCAACATTAGATACATAGAAGAAATAGAATCTCATGTTCTATAGCATAGTAGCATGACTAGAGCTAACAATAATTCATTATATATTTTATTAGAAGAGAGTTGAAGCTTCTCAGCACAAAAAGTTAACATTCGAGGAGCATAAGATCTTATTGTGTAGCCCAGGCAGGTCTTGAACATACAATCTTCCTGCTTCAGTCTCCCAAGTCCTGAGAATTACAGGCATGTAAAGATACAAAAATACTAATTACTCAGTTGTGGTCATTATACATTGCATAGATTTATCAAATTGCTACATTATACCCCATAAATAGTTATGTATCCATTAAAATATACAAGATGGGTCTGGAGAGATGATTCAGTCATTAAGAATGTCTGCTGTCCTCACAGATAGTGTAATCCAAACCCCTCATCTAGGAAACTTCTCTTTGTAAAAGAATAGAGAATATCACAACCAATAAAAATGTAGAGTAGTGTAGAGATGTATTCCAATTTACATTTACAAAACATTCCCTAGCCTAAGGCTCAGGGAGTATTTTGGAAGAGTGTGGTTAAAGATTGTAAGAGCCAGAGGATCAGAGTGTTTTCTGTGAGAATGTATCTTGACCAGGTTTGGTTCCCGGCACACTCATCGGACAGCTCACAACTACCTGTAACTCCAACTAACTTCAAGTACTCAGACACCCTCTTCTCTCCTCTGTGGAAACGTTCACAGCTGTAGACATAGATTAATATAAATTTAAAATGAAAATAAATATTTTATAAATAACAGAATATACATATGTATCCTAAAGAAAGAGATAGCTCATAAGATTTAGATTTAAAAGTTATAAAAAAGGCCTGGCATAATGGCACATGCCTTTAATCCTAGTATTCAGGTATGAGGATCTCTGTGAGTTCAGGAGCAGCCTGATCTACATAGCAACTTCCAGGACAGCCAGGACTATATAGTGAAACTATGTCAAAAAAAAAAAAAAAAGTTACAAGGAAAACGGGACCTGATGTCATGAGTTTATAATCCCAGCACTCAAAAGGTAGAGGCAGAAGAATGGTAGAGAATTTGAGGCCAACCTAAGCTGCATAAGACCCTATCTTAAAAGTTAAAAGGGACTGAATCCAAATTTAAAAGATGTTCAAATTTAAAAGGGGGTTGGTAATCCCAGCAACTAGGAGGATGAAATAGGATGATTGGCATGTGTTTGAAGGTAGCCTAGGCTATATAGTGAATCCAAGGCCAACTTAGACTAGAGTGAGAACCTTTCTCAAAAAGGAGAAGAGTTTTTAGGATTCATGGATGTTTTATCATGTTGGAAAACAAGTATTTTATGAAATGCTACCAGTATTTTTACCAGCAACATTTTCTTTTATATTTTTTACTTAGTATAGAAAAGATGAATAGAATTATTCAGAACTGCAGTAAAAACCTTAGTAAATTGGCAATGTTCATACTCATTTTATCTTTTAAGACTGTCCTGTTCTTGTCACCCCACTGGGGTATGTATATGGAAAGGTTGGTTGGTTTTGTTTTGTGTCTGATAGGGAGGTTCACCTTAGGGCTTCAGGGTATGACGTGCAAGCACACTATTGCTAAACTGCATTCCCAGCTCTCTTGTTTTTTAAATAATTAAAAGTCACAAGCTGCCGGGCGGTGGTGGCATACACCTTTAATCCCAGCACTTGGGAGGCAGAGGCAGGTAGATTTCTGAGTTCGAGGCCAGCCTGTTCTACAGAGTAAGTTCCAGGACAGCTGGGGCTATACAGAGAGAAACCTTGACTTGAACCCCCCACCCCCCCAAAAAAAGTCGCAAGCCATCCCCTTTATATAGTCTCCTCCCTTTTTTTATTGTTGTGATTATTGTTTTAAGACAGGGTCTCCCTCTAGCCCACCCTAGCCTTGAACTCACAACGATGCTCCAGCCTCCCTTTCCCACGATGCTACCACTTGATTTTTCTAGACAGAGTCTCAGCAGGAAAATATATATATATATTCTGAGATTGTACACAACTTTGACAGTGCAATCCTTCCTTAACACCTCTCTCTTAATAAAATGTTGGAAGATGTTATGGTCTGTAAGCATCAAAATGTCATTAGCAGATTTCTCTCTATTTTATTAAAGCTGTTTAGTAGCTATTTGCTAACACAGATAATTTGTTATGGTTGTTTAAGCACTTTTTTTTTAATGTCTATTTATTTATTTCATGTATGTGGGTATACTGTCGCTGTCTTCAGACTCACCAGAAGAGGGCGTCAGATCTCTTTTTGCGAGATGGTTGTGACCCACCATGTGGTTGCTGGGATTTGAACTCAGGACCTTGGGAAGAGCAGCCAGTGCTCTTACCCCCTGAGCCATCTCTCCAGCCCTGTTTAACCACTTTTAAACATAGAGCATACTTTTAATATAAATATAGACTCAATAGACAGCAGAATATAATGTTATAAGTTTAAACCCTAGGTCAGCCAGACTGAACTCACTTTTTCTTCTACTTATCACTATGTTACTTAATCTCTTGAAGACCTGTTTCCCTGTTCTAGCAAGTCATTAGATACAGCAGTTCACTGCTGTTGGATTCTAAACTGCCATCTCTTCGTACTACTCACTAATTGTTTTTCTCCATGCTCCTGTATTAATTGTAACTCACATGCTACTGACATCACAAAGTTATATTTACAATCTAAGTTTTTTCTCCAAGCTCTGAATTCTTTCCATAGCTACTCCTCACCTCCATTTATGCATGTCTCAAAGACTTTTTATTTCCTGCTTGGCATGTCTAAGACCAAACTCATAATCTTTCCTACCCCTAAACCTATCCTAGTTCAGTTTTTCTCTGTCACTATGAATGGCAGCCAGTTAAACAAACCAGAAACCAAAGAAGCATTCTTAACATCATCTCAAGTCTGCTCCTTCCTCCCTTTCCTTCTCCACCGCCAATCCCTGCCATGTCATACACCACCCCAGCCAATATGATTTGTCACCATATCCTGTTGATTTAGTAAATAATTTTGGAGTCATACGATCCTATCCTCCATTGCCACCACTCTAGCATATGCAGCCTCTACCTTTCCCCAGTCTAGTCAAAGTATTGTAAGAGTATCTTCCAAAAACTTTTTAACCTCAGTTATGTACATTAGAACTAGCATAAACTAATATTGTACCCCCCTTAACTCCTCAGCTGCCTTCCTTTGTTTTTATGATAAAGCCAATTTCTTAAAATTGCAGTGGAGCTCCTAAGTCTGACCCCTAGCCACCTCTAAAACACCAGTTTTTATACTTTTCAGCTGTGTTCTGACCCCGCTGGCCTTTAGTTTGGGCCTAAGCTTTCTTCACCTGATAGGCTCTTGAGCCTATGATCTTAGAGAAGACTTCCCTGTCACCCTACCTGTCATTCTCCCTTGTGACACCCTCTAAGAACATTATATACCTCTACTTTTTGACATTTACTGCAGTTGCATTTACTCATTTGCAAAATTGCTCATTGGATATCTCTCCCACTAGCCTAGAGGTTCCATGAGTAGCTCGATGCCTAACATCTAATTCTGAAAAACATTACTGAGTCATAGTGCTGACCTCACAGGATTATGGTGAGAATTAAATGATAGAAGGCCAGACACATAATATCTGGCATTAACCATATTGCCATACTGTTCAACAAACCAAATAAATGAGTTTAGTTTTATACATTAGGTTTCAGGGAACACGATATTTAAGTTCCAAGGAATTCGAATGCTTCTCCCTTTATTTCTGTAAAAGTATTTTAAATGCCTCACTATAAATAGCAAACATTAAAGTAGGGTGTCTTCTTTCTTACTCATCCTTAAAGGCCAGTGTAAACCAAGGAAACAGGATGACCTGTCAGAGCCTATAATAGCTGCGTGGGCAAGTGAGGACTCCTGCTGCTCTCACTGAGCTTGGAGGCTCTCTGGCTTAAGGAAACAATTAAAGAATTCCTTGAGCAGGTACCCAGAACTGGATATCTGACCTGGATCTTGTTCCACTGTGATGCCAGCCAAATGGTTTGACTTCTCTAAGCCCAGATTTGGGCAGCTATAAACTGGCATTGATTAGTAGGCCTATTTCCCCAGATTGTCATACTGCACTGCAGATGCTTTTGAAGGCACTGTGCAAGTTCAGAAGTGCTAAAAGTAGTTAAGAAGGTACTTTCAAAGAACTGCAACAAGTTTAGAAGCCGTATAAATTTTCCTTTTAGAATAGAATAAGGACACTGATAGGGCAGTCTCCTAATTAAGTTTACACAACTAGAACATATTTTTATTCATAGTTATTACTAATATCTGGTTGCCTTTAACATTTGAACAGCAGTGTACCTTAGAACCACCCTTATTAAAAAATACTTTTCTCCTCCTAGATTGGCTCCCCATAGTTGACTAAAAGAGCTGTTAGGTGGGGCTTAGTGCTGGCAGAGAGAACACAGTACAAGAGAGCACATTCTGCCTCGGGGGGTCCAGTGTCAGATGTGATGCTTTTCTTCTCTTCTTCCCACCTGTAGCAGCTCAAGAACACTGCTTTTAGTCAGGCATGGTGGCGGCTCACATCTAGAATTCCCAGCAGTTGGGAAGCTGAGGCTAGCACATTATTCTGAGTTCCACACCAGCTGGGGTTATACAGAATAAGACCCAAAACAGAATATGATCTCAAAAAGCAAAACAAAACAAAAAGAGGAGCACTGCTTGACTCTTGAATAGCTAGAGGAAATAGGTTAAAATTCAGGTTCAGAAGCTGGAGAGATGACTCAGTAATAGCACTTGCTACACAGGCATTGAGGCCCACAGTTCAAATCCAAAGCACCAAGGTAAAAAACCCAGTGTGGCCCTGTGCATCTGTGACCATAGCATTGTGAAGGGCAGAAACAGAAAGTCAGTATGGCTTGCTGGCTTTGGTCTCAAAGGAATTAGGTGGAGAATGATAGAACACTCAGCTTTCTGTTTATGGTCTTTCTCTATCATATACTACATGTACACACAAACACACACACACTATATTTCAGGTCTATTTTGCAGGTCTCTTTAATGCATAGTGGAAAAAGTCGAGAATGTAATAGTTAAAATGAATATGATGTGTTGATAGTGTTTGTATCAACTGTATTACAGAATAACTATGAGCTATTTAAAGCACATTTTATTTATTTTGCTTAAACCCTACACATCTTTACAAAATATCTTCAAATATTCAGAAATTGAAGATGCTAAATAATGATCCTAGGCCTTGTTCTTCATATTTTGATGTATATGATGATTTGCTGGTTAAAAAGTAAAAAGTTAGTGTTTCATTAAATATTTGACTAGTACTCTTTCTTCATTAGCAATGTTTTAAATTACTCTTTCTCTAGCAGTGACATAGATGTGTGTATACTTTTCATACACAAAAAAAGACTCTTCATCTGTGAATAATTGTGTCAACAGAAGTTTGTCACAAGATGCCCCAGTGTAAGAATTTTGATAGGGACAATTCAGAAGAACCCACCCCTCCCTGAGGATTCATAGACAGTTGATGTTTGCTCAGGAAGTGAGGCAAATTTTTAGTAGCATAGCCATTGGCAACTTGTCCGTGTTCCCATGAGCAGCCCTAATTAAACTCATTAGTCAAATATTTAATCAAACTTACCATTAAAAGACATCAAAATAGACAACTTAGGAGGGAGATGATGGCAAGAAGGTAATGGAGAAGGTGAATATGATTTTTTTAAAATACTAAAGAAGCAAGAACTTGTGATGTGGGACTGGAGCTATAGCTCAGTAGGAGAGTGTTTGCCTAGTTTGAATGAGACCTTAAGTTACAACCCTAGCACCCAGAAAAATTGAGAGACTCAGAAGAATTTTGTTTTGATAAAGCAGAGCCAACATTTCCTATGGTATACTTTGAATGTATGGAGTTATTCTTTAGCTGCTATATTCATAGTTGTTATTTGTCTTATTCTATATATTACATGCTCCTTGGAATCTAGCAAACAATAAAATGAAAAAGAATTATCTACTTACATTGAAATATCAATCTATAACTACCGCTTGAAGCTTAAATATTTTGGACAAAGTAAATCTATAATATAGTAGATTATATATGTATGTGTGTGTAAATATATGAATGGGTTTTGGCTATAATAAAGGCATCTGGTTTGTAATTCTTTGTACTGTTTACTTTCTGTCATTTAAATATAGGTTTTCTTAGTTAAAAAAATTTCAGGCTCTGATGCTAGACAGCTTTATGCCATGAAGGTATTAAAGAAGGCCACACTGAAAGGTAAGTGCTGCTGCTATTTGCCATGATCATATAACCTAAACAAACTGGAAGGGCTCCGTAGAGCTCATGTGACCCTGAGGCTACTTACTAACGTTCTGAATTGGCTCTTGTTAACACTTTAAATATAGACTGGCTTTTAGTGACTTTTTCCTACTGGACTAAGAATCATATTACTGTTAAGAGCAGGACTTGTCATGTTAGAAAGGAAAGACTATGAATTCTTCTTGGGCTGTAGGCAAGTAGAAGTTGAAAAGATTGAAACTGCATTTGATTAATTTTCAAATAATTAGTTGATATTTTTGGAAAACGTACTAATTACCTAGATGCAAAATAGGCTTAATATTTTAGTATTTTGTCATCCTGACCTCTAGTCTCCAAACAAGTTTCTGACTCTGATTTTTTTAAAAACTGTAATGTAAGACATGAGTCTGGTAGATAAAGAGACATTTCAAAGAGATACCCATAGATTTTCAATACTAAAATCTTCCTTTTATTTACTAGTACTGCTTACTTTGCTACATCTCTAGTTTCTAAATAGTTGAAGTGTTGATTCCTAATGCCAGGGGGGTTCTCTATACATGTAATTCATAAAGCATTAAAATACACAAGAAAATATCTGTATTGATCATTTATTATTTCTGGTGTTCTCAGTCATTCAGTGTAGATATGATGCCAAGAAATTTCACTATGTTCTAGAAGAAATAATTTTCTTTTGCTTTCATTTTCTTGTTCTTTTTCCTGAATACATTTTCTGCCCTATATATACTTTACTTCTGTGACATTACCACTTACTTGATTCTTGCTAGAACTAGGTAACCAAATTTTCAGCCTCCTAACTTTTTTTCCTTGGATATTTTACTTATTTACATTTCAAATGTTATCCCCTTTCCCGGTCCCCGCCCCAGAAACCCTCTATCCCATCCCCCCTCCTCCTGCTTCAGTGAGGATGTTCTCCCACCTCCCCGCCCTCAGTTCCCCTACACTGGGACATCTATCGAGCCTTCACAGGACCAAGGGCCTCCCCTCCCATTAATGCATAACAGGGCCCCTTCAGCTCCTTCAGTCCTTCCCATAACTCCTCCATTGGGGTCCCTGAAGCATCCTTTTATTTCCTGCCTTTGAAACTTTATGCTCCTGAATCCCATGTCATGAATTCACATAAGTGGAACTCTGGCAGGCGGTTCACAAAAGCAAGAGAAGATTCTTGTTCATATAGTTAACAAGATTTATGTTGTATGTAATATTTGAAGGAAATTACAAAACTGGAAATGTAAGGTACTTAAAAAAGAAATAAATACCCAAGTTCTATGAGAGAAAGCTATTGATCTTATACCCCCTTTATCTTTCTAATTAATTAGCTCAGCACCCAGATTCCAGTTGATTTGTACTTAAAACTTTACAAAATGATGCAAAGCTTTTGCTTGAAAAACACACCTTGAAGAATATTTTGGGAAAGAAAAATGAGAAAGGAATCCAATATCCAGGCTTATATACAGCAGTGATAATTTGGAAAAATAATGCAAATATAAATACTAAAATATATATTAAATTTATTGTATCTTTCACAAATATTGAGTACCTGGTATTCTATATGCTAAAGCCAGTAAGTATAACAATGGGAAATGGAAATAATGGTTTCACAAGTTATTTTTAAATATTTGAAAAACCATTAGTCTAGATTCTAAATCTTAGACCATAACAGACTTAACCCTGTCTAAATTTCATAATTATTTAATATAAAAATACCAGAAGGAGATGTACAAATCTCAACAAGCAAATTGACAATAAAAAATTTTAGGGACTGCAGAGAGGACTCAGTGGTTAAGAGTAGTAGCCAACCTTGCTGAGGATCTGGGTTCTATTCCCATCGCCCGCATGGTGGCTCACAAGTAGTTGTAACTCCAGTCCTAGGGAGTTACCCTTTCTAGTCTCCTCAGATATCAGGCACACAGGTGGTACCCAGACATACATACAAAATTTTACTGTGCACATAAATTTTTTTTTTTTTTTTTTTTGGTTTTCTGAGACAGGGTTTCTCTGTGTAGCCCTGGCTGTCCTGGAACTCACTCTGTAGACCAGGCCGGCCTCGAACTCAGAAATCCGCCTGCCTCTGCCTCCCAAGTGCTGGGATTAAAGGCATGTGCCACCACTGCCTGGCTGCACATAAATATTTTTAATTGACCTTTCATATAATGTAAAATAGTTTGAATGTGGAACAGAAAAATGTTGGACCTCAAATATTGTATTAATGTATGAAGTTGAGGTACTGGGGTGATGGATTAGTTTGTAAGCACTTACTGGGAAAGTGTAAGGACCCAAGTTGGGATCCCAGCACCAACACAAAAGCCTTGTGTGACCACATGCATGCCTTTAACCTCAGCAGTTTGCTGCAGAGAGTGGAGAATATCTGGAGTTCTCTAGCTATAGATTCAGTGAGAGTTCCCATTTTAAGGTAATAAGGCAGAGAGTGGTAGAGCAGGACACCTGACATCCTCCTCTGGCCTACAAACATGCGTGCGCACATATACACATACCCATACATATATATGTGCATACACCACATACACATCATATATACACACTCATACACAGAAAAAAAATACATATACAGAGTTGTCTAAGGTGCTCCTACTTGCTAAATCTGGGATAGTTTGACTACTACAATAATAATAGTAATAGTTTAATAAAGAAGAATCCGTAAATTAATGAAAAAAGGAAATCTCTTGCAGTACAATTGCAATTAGTAAATGTAAAACTAATGGTAAAGTTCATTGATAAGACATACTATTACAACCTAAGTAAAGGACTTTGAGTAAAAGTTGCTAAAGAATACAAATCTTTTAAGGAGGGGCTGGAGAGAAGAGGGTTCAGTGGTTAAACATGCTGTCTCCTCTTCCAGAGAACCCAGGTTCAATTTGCAGCACCTAACATGGTGGCTCACAACCATCTGTAACTCCAGTCCCAGAGGGTCTGCTGACCTCTTCTGACCTTTGTGGGCACTAAACACACGCAAGTTATGCAGAGACATATAAGCAGGCAGAAGACCCATACACATTAAAAAACAATCAAATAATATTTTTTAAATCTTTGAGGAAATGACTTAGTGGCTTAAAATAGAAATGCATATTAAATAATATGCATATTTAAATGCATACCAAATAATAATGCATTATTTCATATGATAGCACCATTAGAAAGCAGCTTTGCAATAGTGCAAAGTTATTAATGCTGCTAAATTAACCTGAGGAAATAGCATCACAAAATGAGTTCCTGTACTTGAAAATATTCACAGAAATATTTATAGTTATATATATTGAAAAACAGGAATGTTTGGAAAATTGACATATCATGTTAATAGAAGAGATGATTAAAATAAATGATCTTGAGCACTTGCTGCTCTTCCAGAATAGCTAGGTTCATTTCCTAATATCCACAAGGCAGCTCAACTGTTTGTTACTCTAGTTCCACGGGATTCGACTGACCTCTTCTGGCCTCCACAAGAACTGCATAAGTGTGGGACATGGGCATACAGGCAAACCACTCATACATATAAAATGCTTTACAGTTCTTTGTATGCAAGCAACTTTTCCTCTCCAGAAATCTATAGGTAAAAATCTTCTCTATCCTTGTGTCTTGAAATTTATTGAGTAGTATCTTTCAATGTGTAATGTAAAATTTCATCATACCGTATGTGGGGTGTTTCCTTTGAAACTAGGAACTCATATATTCTGGTTTTGTGGAAGTTTTTTGTTATGTATTCTTTATTTTGTAACACATAGTCTTTGAGTATGTTGTGCTTTCTGGATGGTTTTCTAAGTTTTATTAATTTTATCCTTTCTGGGATTTTGGCTTTTGCTTTGTTTTGATATTTAATTTTATCTTGTTTTCTAGGAAATTTCAAGCAAAACTTATGTTAATAATTGTTCTAAAACACAAAATTAATGAAGTTGGTAATTCAGACATGCCAAAGAGAATCCATAAAGTACTTCTTTTAAGTGAAAAGTTGACATGAGAACACACTCAAAGAAGTTTATTATTTGTTTTTATTTTATTTTATTTTATTTTACTGGGCCTAATGTATAAATTGGATTTTTTCATAAATCTGTATCTATATGGTTGGTATTTCAATGATGATAGGCAACCATGAAGAGTCTCAAAATGTAGACCTTATATCTAAGAGCTTGCTACTATTATTTTTCTATTAATGTCCTTTTGGTGGGGCTCTAGGAATAAGTATCTCATGCATTCCAGAAGTCTCTTTCCATTTCAAAGTTTCTACTAATACACTGAGTGGGATCAACTAGAAGTTAATGACATTAGATCAATTTAATGGGGAATTAGATTGGACTGTCAGCCTAAAAGACTTTATGCATCATTACTTAAAACAGTTTAATATAGATAGATAGATAGATAGATAGATAGATAGATAGATAGTCCTAGAAATACAAACAGCATTTTTTATTCACTCATATTCAACTCAAAGAGATTGAAATCTAATAACTATTAGAGAAATCTCACTTTGCCATCAAATATGCATTAACACTTTAGAAGTTATCTGATTAAAAAATACTATGTATTCTGGAGACTATTCGGGAAGAGGTTGAGAGAGGAGCGGACAAAAGAGGGTAATAGAGTAATGAGTATAATAAAAATATGCTACATGTATAAAATGTCATAAGGAAACGCACTATTTTATACAATGAATATATAATAATAAAAAATAAATCCTGGGGCTACAGAGATGGTTCAGCCATAGAGTGCTCACTCCTCTTGCAGAGGACTGGGGTTTGGTTCCCAGCACCCATGTCTGGCAGTTCATAACCTCTTATAACTCCAGCTCCAGGACACACATGTATATAGACACATACACACCACAGATAAGTAAAAAAAAATATTTAAAATTTTTAAATGAAATGTGAGTAACCAACATTCTAGATTATAGGATGACTTTTTTACATATAAAGAAAGGGGACCAGGTTAGAATTATTATAGTTCTGTCTGACAAAACAAAGAAATGTGTTAATGACGTATAGAAAGCTATCTCCATGACCAAGGTAACTCAAAGCTACTAAGCTGTAGTTCTTCATTTCTAAATGAGTCTTCTTTTGTTGAGCATGGTGGTGCCTTCCTGTAATTCCAGAACTCAGGAGGTAGAGGAAAGTATCTCCAGTTTAAGGCTACCACAGACTACATACTAAGACCTTGACTAAAAAGGAAGAAAACAAAAAGCTTCTCATTGTTGAAGATGGAAAGGGTACATACAATGGATATGTTGCTGTGTGTTTTAGGCAAAGGAGTGGTATTTAAATGATGACTGAACTTCGTGAACTCTTAAGAGCTAGAATTTTAGAATTCAACTTTAATGGGAACTAATCACAAATGATATAGTTAACTAAAATTAAGGAAAAAAGACTTAGACCAGGATAAAACAGAATTATCAGCCAACCATTATGATAAGATTCATTCACATAAAAATAAACATGGCCTGTTAGATACAATAAAGATGACAATATAATGAAATCACAGATTGATAATTAATTTGATACATTAGCTGAATGTTTCAATTAAAAGGCAGAGCTGCATAGCCAACAAGAAGAATTGATTCCTATTCTTGACTCATTAATTTCAGTTGGGTGGAAGATAGTATGGAGAAAGCAGTGGATGTTGTCGTTGTTGTTGTTGTTATTATTCTTATTATTACATATTATTACATGTTTATTTCATGTGTGTGATGGGGCTTGCCCAGGGATCAAGTGAGGAAATCAGAGGACAGCTTGCTAGAGTTGGTTCTCTCCATCCACTGTGTGGTTTCCAGTGATCAAAGCAAGGTTATCGGGCTTAGCAGTAAGCACCTTTACCTACTAAGCCATCTCTCACTGGCTCTTACTTGTTTGCTTTTTCCCCAGGAGTCTTATTGTTTTGTTTTGTTTTGTTTTGTTTTTTTAAATATCTCTGGTTCCCTTAAATTGAGAATAAAACTAACTTAAGTTTCACATTGTCTCCTCCACCCCATCTTTCTTTTTTGTCTTAATCACTAACATAAATGTTAAAAGGTTTTGTTGTTGTTTTGGTTGTTTGGTTTTTTGTTTGTTTGTTTTATTTTTTTGAGACAAGAATCTGGTGTAACATAGGTTAGACTCAAACTCACCACAGAGCTGAGAATAGCTTTGAACACCTAATGCTTCTGCCTCCACCTCTGAAATACTGTGATTGCAGACACATGCCATTATATCTGACTTTCAGAATGTTTTCCAATCATTTACTAAATTCTCACCCCTCCTCTATATTCTGAGCCCTTTGATGTACTTCTTGCTCTAATGCCAGCGGGAAACTTCTCCTTAATCATATTCACACTCCTGCTTTTTGATATAATAGTGGTAGTATCCACTACTTAAATACCTCTTACACAGTAGGCTTTGGTTATTAACTTTATCCAAGTGATCACAAATTCAACAATACAGTCAAATTACCCAACTTTATAACTGAAAGGTAACTGATGTTCCCGAGAGTTTACATAAGTAACCTACTCATGATTATACAAATTTAAATCCATATCTTTCTAATTAAAAAGAATAAAAACCTTTGGGCTTTCACCTGTACAACATTTCCAATCTACCTTTCCTCCCTTTTTTCTCCCTCCCTCAAAATAGACCTCTATATATATATCCTTTATCATATCTGCCACATTTCCTCAATCTTTTACAAAGTCTGCTACATTTTATAGAGACTTGATGAACATTTATTGAGGTGATAGGGTTAGTAAAAGTATTGAAACCTATCTCAGGTTTTTGTTTTAATAGTTCATGAAATGCCTTATTTTAAAGAACTCTCATGCTTGTTACCATTTTCTACAACTCCCACTAAACTGTTTCTAAACCCAATACCTAATATATCTTATATATTTTTAACTTAAAGCATAGAGTTTTTAAATACAGTTACTTTTGATTATGTAATATAGTAAAAGTTATTTTTAAAGATTTTAAAAATTCAACAGCAATAAAAATTCATGTTTTAAGCACATAAGAAAATTTAAATTTAAAATGGGATCTAAAAATAATTTGTTTTAATATTATCTTTAAAAATACTTATATTGTATCACGTGTGCAATCTTTTATAGTTCGAGACCGTGTTCGGACAAAAATGGAACGTGATATCTTGGTAGAAGTCAATCATCCTTTCATTGTCAAATTGCATTACGGTAAGTTCTGAACCACCTCTCATCCCTTTCCCTTGATTCTTTCACCCTCTGAGTATATTCAGATATACTAAAATATAGATATAACACTGCAGCAGCATTTTATATTCCATTTGTGTTGGCCCAAAGTGAAGACAAGAAAGAGGCCAGTATCAGCATCCTAAAACTTCAACCACCTGCCTTTCTTTTTCTCTGAAAGTGAAGTGCTACTTCTCAGTGTGTAAAAGCATAGAATCCATAGACTATGTGATTGGATATAACCAATCCATGCTGTGGCATAGTTTTGTATTTTAGATCATGGCTAAAGAAATCTTTCTGAATAAATAAGACAATTAATAAAAAAAAAAGAAAAGAAAATCTTTCTGTGAGTTTTTCTTACTGATAATGTCTTTTAAATGGTAGCATTCTTGAGAGACTCTTGCCTGTAGAAGTCTTTGGTCCATATTAAGAAACTGTCTAGCCGGGTGGTGGTGGCGCACGCCTTTAATCCCAGCACTTGGGAGGCAGAGGCAGGTGGATTTCTGAGTTCGAGGCCAGCCTGGTCTACAGAGTGAGTTCCAGGGCTAAACAGGGAAACCCTGTCTCAAAAACCAATATATATATATACATTACATATATATGTATATATATATATATGTATATATATATGTATATATATTTGTGAATGAATTGACTTAATATAAGCTACAAAAGTAAACTACAATGGTTTAAACAGACATTTTGTTTCTTCATTCAGCTTTTCAAACTGAAGGGAAGCTGTATCTTATTTTGGATTTTCTCAGGGGAGGAGATTTGTTTACACGCTTATCCAAAGAGGTATATAATTAATGTCTATTCTTTAATTTTATTTCTACTCATTCTATTTCAATTAAAATTTTATTTCAGTATTGCGTGTATCATAATTTCTCTTATAGTACAGAATTCTGTCATTCAGGAAACTGAGTCAGAAAAAAATGTTTCCCTATCTCGTGAATTTATACTGAAAGCAGCGCTTTACATGAAAAACTTACCTTAACTCTGCTGCTTTCACGTTTTTTTGGAATTGCTAATAGAGCAATAACTGTCCTTAATCATTAGTACTATCAATTCAGCATTTATTCTCTAGTTCATTTTTCATTTCTAAAATGTTAATAGGCTAAAATTATATTTCTACTACAGGGCATACTTAACATTTAGCTTATGACTATACTTGACTGATTAAATCATTTTGCAAATTTCTTTTATGAGTAAATTGTAACTAAATCTATATCTGATTAACATATTTACAAATGGTTTGAATAGTTAAAGTCTTATGTAGAACCTTACATAAAAATCATAGACATAAAAAGAAAATAAAGTTAGAAATATTATTTTGTTTTAGGTGATGTTCACAGAGGAAGATGTCAAATTCTACTTGGCTGAACTTGCACTTGCTTTAGACCATCTGCATAGCCTGGGAATAATCTATAGAGACTTAAAACCAGAAAAGTAAGGAGCCATGCTATTAAGTTGAATTGAATGTGATACAGTTGTAAAATAGGTCATAAAATGTAGTAACTTCATTATAGTGCTATACTTCACATGTCTGCTAACATTATATGATCTTAAACTTTTAAACTATTTACTCAACACTATTAACCTATTTTCATTTACTTTGTTTGTTTGTTTGTTCATTTGTTTTGAGACAAGGTCCATCTATGTACCCCTGGCTGTCCTGGAACTCACTATGTAGACCAGGCTGGCCTCGAACTCAGAGCTCTGCCTATCTCTGCCTCCTGGGTGCTGGGATTAAAAGAGTGCACTATCACTGCCCAGCTTTCCTGATTTTCATTACATTCCTTGATTTTTAATGAGGTTAAGGTCTATGGGGTGGCAGTTTGTATTTATGGCTTTTCTATTCATGGCTTCAACTTTGTTTTTGAATGTCATTTTTCCCATTGACTTAAAAGAGAAGTTTACAAATTAAAAAAATACCTCCAATTCTTTATTTTGTGTGGACATGCACATACACAGTGGTGTACATGTGGAAATCAGAGGGCAACCAACAACAGTCAGTTTTCCTGGGGATTGATATCAGATTGGTGGCAAGTACCTTTACCCACTGAGTCATGTTGCCAGCCCAAAACTAAGAATTCTAGCCATTTATCCAGGAACAGTTGAACATTCACATAGTCACATCTCTTGGGAAAACTGAGGCAGGAGGATTACTTGAGCACAGATCTGATGCCATCCTAGAAATGTATTGAGATCCTTATCACAAAAAGGCAAAAAAAGAACTTTAATTGTTTCATATATATTACAACTTTTTATTATAAATGTATTTACATTGTTTTAATCTAGACACATTTTTTTTCTCATTGGGCCAACTAGTCTTTTGTAGTTTCTCTCAAGACTTATTAGTAGAAGAGTTTTTCCCAATCTCAGGATAATATTTTTCTTCTAATTGTACTGTTTCTTTCTTTTACTTAGCTCTGTAAAGAATGATATAAAGCTAACCCTTTCTCGAAAATGCTGCTTATTGAAATTTTCCTCTTAGCCAGGCCTGGTGATGCATACCTTTATTCCTAGCACTTGGGAGACAGAACTAGCTGGATCTCTGGGGACAGCCTGATCTACATAGAAAGCTCTGGGACAACCAGGACTACATAGAGAGACCTCTGTCTCAAATAAAAAGAAAAGGAAAAAGAAAGAAATTATATTCTTAAGTTTTCAATTTATAAATGTGAATTTAGCAAACTTTCCACAGCTCTTACAGTGGCATTCATCAAGAAGCTGATATTTCATATAATATGCATACAGGAGTTGTTTTGTTTTTCTTTTTCCAATATATAAAGAATGATTTTAAATAACTTTATTGAAGTGAGAGCCACATGTCATTTAATTCATCCATTATAACTATATAAGTTAGCCAAGCACATACCTGTAGACCTAGTACTCAGAAGATAAGGTGAGAAGATCACCTGAGTCCAGGTGTTCATGACCTGCCTGTATGACATAGCCAAGACCCATCTCAAAAAATATAAGCATCTTTGGCTGGAGAATTGGCTCAGCAGTTAAAAGTACTTGTAGCTCTTATAGAGGACCTGGATTTGATTCTCAGCACTCATACGGAGGCTCACAACCATCTGTAACTCCAGTTCCAGGAAATCCAGTGGACTCTTCTAGTCTCCATGTGCACCAAGCATGTACATGGTGCATATGCATAGATGCAAGCAAAATGTTCATATACATAAAATAATAAAATAAATAAATCTGTAGTCCCAGCGCTTGGAAGGTTGAAGCAGGAGGAAGACTTTGAGCACAAGTAAGATAATTGATATTGTCTGAAAAAAAGAGAGTTTAGATTGAATAGGTACTTCATTTCTAGTATGTATGGATAAGAAGATTTAGGTAGGACTGGAGAGATGGCTCAGCTGGTAAGAGCACTGACTGCTCTTCTGAAGGTGCTAAGTTCAAATCCCAGCAACCACATGGTGGGTCACAACCATCTGTAATGAGATCTAATGCCCTTTTCTGGAATATCTGAAGACAGCTGCAGTGTATTTACATATAACAATAAATAAATCTTAAAAAATTACATTTATTTATTTAAAAAAAAAGAAGATTTAGGTAGAAAAGCATTAAAGCACATTGAAAAAGTATAGCTTGTTTAACTCATGGCCAGAAGCAACCATTCAGAGTGAATATATATGGTCAGCTAACAGTTGAGTAATTTCCTGTTCAGCTTCTGTACATCTCTGTGTAGAGTGCTTTAAAGACATTTTCTGACTTTGTTTTCTTGCAGCATACTTCTTGATGAAGAAGGTCACATCAAGTTAACTGGTAAAAATCCTCATTTTATTAAAATATTCTCTCCTGTATTTCCTTTAAGGTTGATTATGATAAAAGTTTTGAGTAGCAACTATTAAATTTTAAGTTAATATTTCTAAATATAAATAAGTATTAGAATTCAGAGTTTAAATTTTATGTAAAATACTTTGGATATTTATGAATTCAAAATTGATTTTGGCAGATTTTGGCTTAAGTAAGGAATCTATTGACCACGAGAAGAAGGCTTATTCTTTTTGTGGCACTGTGGAATACATGGCTCCAGAAGTAGTTAATCGTAGAGGTCATACTCAGAGTGCTGACTGGTGGTCTTTTGGTGTATTGATGGTAAGATTTGAATTTTGGAATTTTAGGGGGTGAAAATTACTTTATTTTTTAAGTGAGCTTTACCAGGGCATATTATGAGGGAAAACGAGTACTTCAATTTTCAGTATTTTCTATTATAAATACTAAGTAAGCAAATCAAATGATTGCCTGAAGGGTAGGACTAGGGAACCTATTGGTTGCTCCAAAATAGATTTCCTTTGATTTTTTTTTTTTTTACATATGTGTCCAACTTGCAGTCCATGGGCTGCATGTACTCCAGAATGTGTATGAATACAGCCCAATACAAAATTATAAACTTACCTAAAACATTAGGCGAATCGGGTTTGGGGGTGTACCTAATTGACTTGATTTTGTAGTTCTCAAAGCATGAGCTTTATAAATGACAACTCTGTGTTACAGTATCATTAGGTTAGACAAACCTGAAGGCATTAATAATGTTTATCCTTACACAGAGAAACCCTTTCTAGAAAAAAAAATAATGTTTATTCCTTGTAAAAGCCTCTTAGAGAAGTCTGTTAATAATATCCCCTCTTAAAGCTTAATCAGAAATTGAAGTCTTTTAGACTAGTCACATATTTACATTTTCAAATGCCATTTAAAATATGGTTGATTTCTGCAGAATTGTATAGTTATTTATATTTTGTGAACTATCAAAAAGCTCAGTAGAAACTTAATGTTTATTTTAAAAACTATATTTAGGGCTGGAGAGATGGCTCAGTGGTTAAAAGCACTGACTGTTCTTCTAGAGGTCCTGAGTTCAAATCCTAGCAACCACATGGTAGCTCACAACCATCTGTAATGAGATTTGATGCCCTCTTCTGGTGTGTCTAAAGACAGCTGCAATGTACTTATATATAATAAGTAAATAAATCTTTTTCAAAAATAAAAACAAAAACTAATCTATTGTGATATAGTTTGCCTATTCAGTAATACTCTAATAGAATGATTTTATGCAGTTTTAAATAAAAGAAAGGAGAAAATGTCTTTATATATAGCACTTTTAACCTCTGGTCTTGAAAGATTATACTTCTTGGCTAATATCTGTTTTACCTTTCTGTAGTTTGAAATGCTCACTGGTACACTACCTTTCCAAGGAAAGGATCGTAAAGAAACAATGACTATGATTCTTAAGTAAGTACTCCCAATGAATGTGTTTTGGTGAGGTTTTAAAATAAATGCTTCAGGGGGCTGGAGAGATGGCTCAGGGGTTAAAGAGTACTGACTGCTCTTCTGGATGTCCTGAGTTCAATTCCCAGCAACCACATGGTGACTCACAACCATCTGTAATAGGATCTGATGCTCTTTTCTGGTGTGTCTAAAGACAGCGATGTACTCACATTAACTAACTAAATAAATAAATAAGTAAATCTTTAAAAAAATAAATGCTCCAAACTAAAGATAACTACATATATACATGTCTTTGTTTACCCTACTCCTAGGCATATACTTAATGTTTATGTGACAGTGTACTCAAGAAATGTAAAGATCTTTAAGTGTAAAGATGTTCAGAACAATGTTATTGGTGATAGTGGACACTGTAGTAGTAATAAGAGAGTAGATTGTAATAATACTCATATAGTTGAGTCTCTATTTCATTCCTCTGTGTTGTATTTCTTTATCTAATATTATACAAATATAAAATGATTGGGTTTTGTTTGTATTTTGAGACAGAGTCACTGTGCAGCCCAGTCTAGTCATGAATTCATGATTGTTCGATCTTCTCCTCAGCACTGAGATCTACATACATGTACCACTATGCCTGACTAAAACAAGTCTTGACTCAGGAGTCATAAAAGCAGGTTCAGGCCTTTATGTGAGCATAGTATGCCATATAGCAAAGAAAATGGACATGCCACAATTACGTTCAAGAAATAAGGCTTAGAACCAAAAGAATCAATTCTGTGATACTATTTATAAAACTTACAAAGTAGCAAAAGTAAAGCATATTTTAACGTCTATAATCAGATGGTAAAAGTAGAGACAAAATAAGAAAAAGGTGATTCTGTTAGATGATATTTTCTGGTAATGCTATCATTCTTGGCCCAACAGCTATTTATTGAGCTGTGTACTTTGGATGAGCATTTGTTTGCTTTGACAGGTTTTTGGCATGGTATTCTGCACAATAAAAAGGTTAAAAAGTACATATTACATATAAAAAGGTTAAAAAGTACATAATACATATTACTAAATAAATGTTCACTGAACTCTATCAAAATTTCATTGCCTACCCTGTAGTTTCAACTAGCACTCTCTAGTGTTTAATAAAAAAGCCAAGCCTTTTTCTTTGAC
This sequence comes from Mastomys coucha, assembly GCF_008632895.1. NCBI lineage: Eukaryota > Metazoa > Chordata > Mammalia > Rodentia > Muridae > Mastomys > Mastomys coucha. Next base: position 152,615,270 of record NC_045030.1, read on the forward strand.
CTGGCTTTCCTTTCCACTTACTGCTTCTTCTTTCATCCTTTCAACAAAGCCTCCTTTAGTGTAGTCGTTGATTTTTGTTACCATTCTAAAGCTTATTTACTCCACAGCCTATTTGTTCATAGCTAGCACTTGACTAAAACTGTTTTTCATTTGATTGTGATTGCCCTTCTAGTGGCTAAATCATGACCGGTTGTCAGAAGTCAATCCTTTTCTTCACTCATATGAATTCAACAAGTTACAGAGTACTTGCTACAGTAGTGGGAATGTAGAATGAACAATACTGAAAAGATCTTCAGTGTCTCACAGACCTTCTGTTCTTGTGGAGGAAGTATAGAATTGATGCTTAAGTAAAGATAATGTTAGCTGCTGTGGGATATTATCTTAGGGTGGACTTACTTTTTGTTAGTGACCAGTATGAAGGAAAAATAAGGAGGTATTTTACAAGAGAGAATTAAGGAAAGTTTCTCCAAGGAGTGTTTAACACTGTTAGCAGGTACACTCACACACACACACTAGCTGTCTTGTTAGTTATTTCCTACTCTCATCTGTTTGTCTTATCTCTCTAACTGTTGTTCTTTTGCTCTGTTTTTGTTTTGGTTTTGGGTTTTTGGTGGTGGTGTGGTGTGTGTGTGTTATTTTAAGCTAGAAAATGTCTCATTATGTAGCTCAGACTGGATCAAATTTTATTCTCTGTCTTCAGCCTCCTGAATGTTGGGAATATAAGCATGTGCCACCATACCCAGCTATTCTTATACATGTTTTTTGGGAATGGTAGGATTCAAGTATTAATAGGTTTTCTCATCCAAAAGTGGCTTGGCATCGCATCATATAAAAGAGTGTAATTACTTTGGTAGGACTGCCAATCAGTTGGGACTTCAGGTGTGTTTGTATGAATGAGGCTGTTCCTGATTTGCTAATTTTCAGAGATAACAATGATCAATCAGTTGACATGGAAGTTTTCCAGGCAAATTGTCATTGATAATTGAGTGGATTTAAAACCAGTTCTGTGATTCCTTAATTACCTTGGTTATATAACAATTAGTCTACTTTGAGAGCTGTGCCAATTTCTTTTTCCTAGTTTTTGCTTAAATTCTTGTTTTTGTGATGTAATTTGATTGGTTTTGTAGTTCTGACAGTCTCACTGTGTAGTCCAGACTGATCTGAAACTTAATGCTAAGTATCCTAGATACTTTCAAATCCTCCTGCCTCAGCCTGTAAAAGTATTAAGTATGTACCATCATACTTGAGTATCCAAACTTCTTGATACTATTATTTGATGGCGTATAATATATACTCCCTATTTCATTAAGTCAGAGGCCTTATAATATGTAATTGTCTCGCTTTGATTCCAGCTGAGCCCACCATGATAGTTTCCTGTCAAATATTGTCTGAACATTGTCTGATGTTACTATGTAACATGATGTTACTATGTAACAGATGTATCTATAATCTGTTAATAGTCATTACTTTAAAAATCTTTTAAAGATTCTAACAGGTGATTCTTCTATTACTGTTTTTCCTCAACTTATTGGCTGGTATTTCATAAAACAATGAACTTTTCTTCATCAAATAAGCAGCATGATTAACCAGTTGTGGTTGGTTGATTGGTTGGTTGGTTGGTTGGTTGGTTGGTTGGCTGGTTGGATGGATGGTTGGTTGGTTGGTTGGTTCTTGGTGCTGGAATTGAACCTAGGGCCCTGTACATGCTAACATATGCCCTAACTCTGAACTTTCCTCCCAATGTGTATTATTTTTAATATTCAAAATGCTCTTTTTCTAACCACCCCTTAAATTATCTTCTCACCAGGATTCCATCTCTGATGTGTTTTTCTCCCTCCCTTAACTCTCTGTATTCAGTTCCCTGACTTCAGCCTTTCCTTCAACTACTCTCAAACTAGTTTTTACCTTCAAAGTATTCTTTCTTTTCTTTTCTTTTCTTTTTTTTTTTTTTT
>NC_045030.1:152617303-152618790 GCF_008632895.1 Mastomys coucha
GACCAGGCTAGCCTTGAACTCAGAAATCCTCCTGTCTCTGCCTCCCAAGTGCTGGGATTAAAGGCGTGCATCACCACTGCCCAGCCCCAAAGTATTCTTATATCAGTATACCAAGCACAAGACCTGTACTCAAACTGGCTTCCCCACATGATTTTATAGTATTATTACTTCATGTCTTAAAGTCCTTGTTTGCTGTTCTTTTCCTATCCTTATATGCCCAGTAGACATTTCCATGTATCCTATTTTCCAAGCCAGAAACGTGTCTTCCTCCTTCTTTCATATGCAGATATTCTGATTTTATCTTAGAATTATTTCATTGTTCTAGCCCTTCCTCTGCAATGCATTACTCACAGTATTCAAGCTATGGGAAAATATCTCACACTCTGTTGATCCGCACTCCTAAGGATAGTGCCTCTTTCCATCCCAGATTGTTATCTGCTACCCTTGACTTATCATCTGAAATAAGTCTGGTGATGCTAGACCACTTTATCAAGACTTCTGCCATACCCTAGTTACTGAATACAAAAGTGCTTTTCTGGTTTTTCACAAAAGAGCCCTGATCCTATAACAAATAGTAACCCTCTCAAAAGGGTTGCTAGAGATAGAGATTTAGAAAATGATTTATTCTAGATTTCTTAGCCTTTTTAAATTTTTTTTAATATCCCAATCCCTGCCCTCCCTCAATTCCCCCTTCAGAGTCCCTCCCCCATCACCCCTACACTTCTCTGAGAGGGTGTGCCCCCCCTCGATATCTGGCACATCAAGTCTCTGCAGGGTTAGGTACATCCTCTCCCACTGAGGCCAGACAAGGCAGCCCAGCTAGAAGAACATATCCCACATACAGGCAACAGCTTTAGGGACAGTCCCCGCTCCAGTTGTTGGGGGACCCACATGGAGACTGAGCTGCACATCTGCTACATATGTGTTGGGGAGCTTTAGCCCAGCCTGTGTATGCTCTTTGGTTGTTGGCTCAGTCTCTAGGAGCTCCCAGAGATCCAGGTTAGTTAACTGTGTTGGTCTTCCTGTGGAGTTCCCATCCCCTTCAGGGCCTTCAATCCTTCCCCTATAAGAGTACTTGACTGCTGTCTGTTGTTTGGCTGTAGGTGTCTGCATCTGTTTTCAGTCAGCTTCTGAGTGGAGGCTCTCAGAGGACAGTTATGCTAGATTCCTGTCTGCAAGCATAACAGAGTGTCATTAATAATTTCAGGGATTGGTGCTTGCCCATGGGATGGGTCTCAAGTTGGGCTGTTATTAGTTAGCCATTCCCTCAGTCTCTACTCTGTCATTTTCCGTGCATTTCTTTTAGACAGGACAAATTTTAGGTTGAAGGTTTTGTGGGTGGGTTGCTGACCTTATCCCTCCAATGGAGGTCCTATCTGGCCACATGAGATAGGCTCTTCGGGTTCCATATCCCTACTGTTGGGCATCTTGGCTAAAGTCACTTGTACTAACTCCTGGAAGCCTCCCCCACCCCAGGTCTTTGGGAC
>NC_045030.1:152618800-152620262 GCF_008632895.1 Mastomys coucha
CAGATTTCCATTAATTCTCCTGGCCCTCTGACCATCTCTCTTGTCTCTCCCCACACCTGATCCTGACCCACCAATCCTTTCCCCATCCACTGTCTCACCTCGTCCCACCCAGTTCTCTTGCTCTGCCTCCTATGACTATTTTATTCTCTATTCTATAACAAATCACAATCTATAAGCTCACTGGGTTATAGAATATTCTTTAATGTTGTCACCAAGTATCTAGGGGGGTATTATTTAGTAACATTTTGGGCAGCACTAGCCTAGTGAGTAACTTTAAACTAAATTCACCCTTTAAATTAATTTGAAGGGGAACTAGAGAGACAGCTTAGCTGACTGATAGTATTTGTACTTGCAGAGGACCCATATCTGATTCCTGACATCCACATGGCTGTGTGTAAGCACTTGTAACTCTAGTTCCAGGGGACCTAATGCCCTATTCTGCCTCCTTGAGCATTACCTGCACATAGTACACAAACATGCATTTAGATAAAACAGTCACACACATAACATTTTTTTTTAATTTTAAAAATTACTTGCAAGTCCTTCACTATGTCCCATGTTAAAGCCTTTGCTTATGAAGAAATGCTAACAGGCAGAAGACTAATCAGATGACCTTATTCTCATAGTACTGATTTTATATAAAATATGTTTACTCCAAAACCTGTACACTAATGTTTGTAGTAGCTTTATTCATAGATATCCAAACTGAGCCCAATTCAGGTATCCTTCAGAAGGTAAATAGATAAATAAACTAGTATATCCATATGGGAGATTATTCATGCATATGAGAGCATTACATAAAATTAAAACTATATAAACATATAAGTGCAAATAAAGCTGGAGCCATTTGAATGAGATCAGTAGATTATCTTGGAGTCAATACCCCAGTTATGATACTGTATTATAGTTCTATAAGACAGTGCCATTGTAGGAATTGCAAGATGATACACAGATTGCTGTTATCTCTCTTAACTTAGAATGAATCTATACATTTTTCAGAATAAAATGTTTAATGTTTAAAGATGAAAATGACTCCAAAAGTTAAATGTTGTTACATGGATTTATATTTAGAGCCAAACTTGGAATGCCACAGTTTCTGAGTCCTGAAGCCCAGAGTCTTTTACGAATGCTTTTCAAACGGAATCCTGCAAACAGATTAGGTAAAGACATTGAATTAGTTTCCTTGATGAGTTTGTGTTGTTTTTTTCAGTAGAAGGTGGATATTTTTAAGTGGGGCTATTATATATTCATACATAATCTAAAGCAAAGACTGTAAACAATATGTGCACATTTGTCCTCAAAAATCAACCAATTACCAATCAATTTCTGATAGGTGCTGGACCAGATGGAGTTGAAGAAATTAAAAGACATTCGTTTTTCTCAACAATAGACTGGAATGTAAGTATAGTCTGAAGACACACTTGAGGGGATTGAGGGAGCATTTCCAAGGCTCTGGGTTCTC
>NC_045030.1:152620430-152627850 GCF_008632895.1 Mastomys coucha
GGAGGCAGAGGCAGGTAGATTTCTGAGTTCGAGGCCAGCCTGGTCTACAGAGTGAGCTCCAGGACAGCTAGAGCTATGTAGAGAAACCCTGTCTCGAAAAACCAAATAAAAAAAAAAGTTAAGACAATGGCTATCTCTTTCCACTTCAATGGCTCTCTGTTTCTGGTTCAATCAAAAGGTCTTTTCCTTGAGTCCCCTAAATTTGCTGGGTATCAACCTTACATTCCCATCCCCAGTAAAAATGAGGAGCCGTAGCACTGATAGATCATCAGCTAGGGCTCTGATGTCCAGTATGATAATCACATATGGCTGATTGAATTTAATTAAAATTTAGTTTCTTAATCATAGTAGGTATATTTCAATATTCAGTAACTATATGTGGTTACTCAGCATATTGGGCAGCACAGATCAAGAAAATGTTCCTTGTTCTAAGAAGGTAAATGGTATGATACTGATTTCAATCAGGACAGACGTAATACACTGCTTACTAGTTATCTAGCATAGCAAGAGGTACATAGGTATGTGTTTATACTTGTACACATACTAGGTAACTGAGAACTCCAGAATAAGAAAGAATGTTCAAAATGTCAACAGTTTTCCTCTTAAATACCATCCAAAGACTCTTCTTAGTAATTCCTCATTCTTTTTAGATTCACCTGGCATTCCACCTAGTGCTAACGCACATCAGCTTTTTCGGGGGTTTAGTTTTGTTGCTATTACCTCAGATGATGAAAGCCAAGCTATGCAGACAGTTGGTGTGCATTCAATTGTTCAGGTAAGTGACACGTCAGTAACTTAAAATTTGAAATGTTAATATATATTTTAGTGTGTGAATAGTATGATTAGATTTTATGTGCTGACTTTTAAGTGAACCCCTTGACATATATTTTTAGATCATTTATATCAGAAGAAAATGAAAAATTCTTTCATATATCATTGCAAAGGTTGCACGAACCAAAATCATATTTGTGATTTGAAACTGAAATGCTAAGAGAGTTGAGATAAACATCACTATTTTGTTATCCCATCTTCAATACCTCAAAATGTTTCTTAGGCCTAATATATTTAATTGCTTGCATCTGTCAGGTCAGCTATGATAGGTTGAGGTCTGCAAGTTTCATTATACCTGCTTAGGAGACTTAATAAAAAATAAGAAGACATATGAATTATTCTCACAATTCAACACTGCTATTGTTGCAAAAACACAGCCATGGTGTCATACATGATGTACCTGGGTAATCCATTTAGGAGGCTGCAGCAGTAGCATCAATTTCAGTGTTAGTGGGGGGCTGCAGAGTAAGATCAAGGCCAGCCTGGGCTGCTTATCAAGACCAAATTAAAAAAAAACAAAACTCACAAAAAATATAGCCATAGATAATTCATATACAAACAGACATTGTTGGGTACCAATAAAACTTTATAAAAACAAGTAGTAAATAAATTAAAGGCAGAAACCTGGAGGCAGGAATGAAGTAGAAGCTGGCTTGCTTGGACTGCTTTCTTATAGAACCCAGGATCACCTACTCAAAAGTGACATTGCCCACAATGGGCTGGGCCCTATCACATCAACCATTAATCAAGAAAATGTCCCACAAAGATGCCATAGACCAATTTGATAGAGGCATTTTTTTTCAGTTGAGTTTTTTATCAAGTTAATAAAAATAAAACTATCTAGCACAGTACCTTTACCCCTTCATATGATCTGATTATCACATTTGAAGAAAAAGTAGGTAAAGGACATAGAAGTAGGTTTCTAAGTCTGGGAATGGGAGTGTTTGCAACAGAAAACTAAACTGATAAGTATTGCTAAAGAGGAGTATAAACTATGAAATTTTGTCCTTTTTGTCACAGCATTGTACATGTATAATTGTAATTCATCCTTGGGTGATCATTGCCCATTGCATATAGTTATTGAAATATACTGTACATCATAAATGTGCAATTACTGTGTCAAAAATAAAAATACATTTAAAATTTTTAATTCATCTTTTACATCATAGGTTTAAATTAGCCTTTTGAAAAAGTAAGGGTTGGTTGGTTGGTTTGTTTGTAAAAGTTAAATTGCTTTTAGGGTATTGCTGATGCTTAAATTTGTTAAATTTGATTGATGGATAAATTACTTTTTTTCTAATTGTTTTTGCTTTATGTTGCATGTATGTGTGTGTTTACTTTTTTCTAATTGTTTTTGTTTTATGGTGTGTGTGTGTGTGTGTGTGTGTGTGTGTGTGTGTGTGTGTGTGTGTAGTGTGGAATAGTAGTGTAGTGTGCTGCTTAGGAATTGAACCCAAGTCCTCAATCAATGATAGGCAGTCTGTCTATCTCTGAATCACACTCTCAGTCCTACTCTGAAAGGTTTTTTTTAATTAGCTATCATTCAGTTTTCAAGTACACTAATCTAAAACACCATGTTTTAAATAAAACTTATATTGCAGTAGCCTGTGTCCTTTACTTTCTAAAGCCATGAATGTGACAATTTTAAACTCTAACTTAATTCCCTAACACAGAGACTATAAACATAAATATTCTATAAAATTCAAGTTATACTCTATACAGAACTCTTCAGTCTGAAGGGTAGTCATAGCATAGTCAAGAGCAACACAAGTTCCTCTGCCAAAACCTTAGGTAACAAGAATTGGCTTTGTGCTATTTACCAACATAGTCCCTAACTCATGAAATAGCTTCTTTAGCCAAACACATATAAGCTATGGCTTGAAGGTGAAGAAAGGCATGCTACTAAAAGATGAAAATGACAGAAACAAGCCAGATGTCTAATTCTGAATCCTCCTAAATCTTTTCTTATGTACTAGAAGTGTCAAACTTCTATTCATTTTGGAGGTACTTCTAAAAGCCTATAGGTGGTTGGGGGAGTGAAGGAGTCTCAGGGCAAGAGATAGTTAAAACAACTTCCTGCTCTTCTGGAGGATTTGAGTTTGATTCCCTTCACTCACACATGGCAGCTCACAACCATCTATCTATAACTGTAGCTCCGAGGGATCCAACACCCTCTTTTGGCCTCTAAGGGCACTCCCACACATGTGACATACAGATACATATATATGTGTGTGTGTGTGTATATATATATATTCATAAGTTCAAGCCAAACAAAATCCTAGCTTGTAGAAAAGGAAGAGAACATAAAGTCCCACCCCTAGCCAAGAACCTATTTGCAACTCATACTGGCTGAGTAATAACACTGAGTATATCAGCTATACTCTAGGACAGGAATAGTTGGCCATGGAAAGGGTGTTGTGTGTGTGTATATACCTGTGACTTTTTTGGTGTCTTGTTTTCTTTTTGCTTTTGGTTTATTTTTAACAGCAAGAAAGAACGTGAAGTTGGGCAGGTGGAGAGGTTCTGCTAGGATTTCTGGGAGAGGAAAGAATATGATCAAAATATTTTGTATGAAATTCTCAAAAATAGGGAGTAAGGAGGTCTGGTGGGGTGGGGGTGGGAGGTGGGGACATCCTTTTGGTGGCAGGGAGGTATGGGATGTGAAACAGGCAGAGGGCAGACTGGGAGGGGGATAAAGACTAGACTGTAAAAAAGATTAAAGAATAAAAAAAAGAAAAAGAAAAAATGAAGGCATTTCTCTTATTAATATAACCATTTTAAAGGGCCTGTTTCTTGGTTATTAATATATGCATGAAGAATATATACTATGAATAATATTTTTACTCATTAATATTTGTATTAGTAGATAACATCATCAGTATGTGCTCAGTAAAATATTTCCCTATTATAAAATGCATCAGAAACAGTACAGAACTCTTTTATCAACCTATAATTTTTTTTTGCTTTTAGCAATTACACAGGAACAGTATTCAGTTTACTGATGGATATGAAGTAAAAGAGGATATTGGTGTTGGCTCATACTCCGTTTGTAAGAGATGTATACATAAAGCCACAAACATGGAGTTTGCCGTGAAGGTAAATATTTTTAGATTTGAAATGCAACTCTAGCAATCTTTAATCATACATGTCTATGAGTTACTTCTAGCCCAGATACATGTAAGTAGCATATGACTACAATCCAGCTACTCAGGAGGCTGAGGCAGGAGAATGATGAGTTAGAAGTTAACCTAGCCAGTATGACAAGACTCCCTAAAACAAAATTTATTCTTCTCTTTGGCAAAAGTACTTTTTGTTACTAAAAAAATTGAAGGTAAATTTAAGTGTCTGTGTTAGTGATCTTCAAAGATCTTAGTGTGGAAACATGTATTCCCATGAAATAAACAGTAAAATAGCTATATAGCCAGTTAAGCCAGGGAAGTGCCAGTTTATGCCTCATGATTTTTAATAGGACATCCTGTACTAGTCCCTACTTTAAGTTCAGAGTGTCAGGGAATTCCTCAACTGTGTGTAAATTCTGTATTATTTCTGCTGAAAATGTTCATACCTTTCTTTATATCGAAAATGAATCTTTGAACCACTAAAAGAATAAGAATCATGATCATTTCTTAGTATTACTCACTTTAACTTCATAAAATATTTTAAGACAAAACTCTCCAAGCCAAACACTGGACATGTAGTTTTGTGATAAAGTTTGAGTTTCAAACCTCTAGCTGTGAATGAACAAGCTTTATATTAAAATTATCTGCCTTTTTACTGTTTATGATAATAATATCTCTCCTTTCCCAGTTCAAGTAATTGAAGTAATGCCTAAAGCTTCCAACTAACTTTATAACTTTCATAGTAGTTTATAAGTATGAGTAGTTCATGTTTAGTTAACAAGAGAGTAACAAATTATTATTACTGTGTCAAACTGGATATAATTGCCTTAATGAGACACCAGTGTCACTGAGGCTTTCTGTCAGATACAAAAATAAACCATAGAAATGTATTCAACTTGCTGTCCTGCCATACATTGTTCTATTGAAATCTGGAGTGACTGGAAATTTAATATTTGTAATGTGCAAGGAGAAAGGGGAATTGGTATATTTCTAGGCAGTTGAAGACTGTATCTTGCCTCCATAAACACATTAAACATGCCCTGAGGACCCATTTGAGAAAGACTGCTACCAGCATGAAGCCAGCCTGAACTGCGTGGCAATTTTGAGGCTTATCTGGACTACAAAATGAGAATCTGTCTTTAAAACATTTAAAAACTGAAGCTGATAAAATGAACATAAAGACCACAAAATTTGTTTCAGTCTACTCTTTTGAGTGAATCAAAAGCCATAATTGAGCAAATGTGGTTGCACATGCCTGGCATCCCAGTACTTGGGAATGGAGGCAGGAGAAATCAAGGGGAGTTAATCCTCAGCTAAAGAGGAACTTTGAGGCCTGTCTGTGCACATGAGACCCTGTCTCAGAAAATAAAGCCCAATTGTCTTTATAAAATGTGTTACTTAGGGCTGGAAAGAGAGCTTAGGAGTTAAGAGCACATACTGCTTCTGCAGAAGACCTGGGTCTGTTTCCCAGCACTCACATGGTAGCTCATAGCAGTCTGTAACTCCATTTCTAGGGGATCCAACACCTACCTACTTCTAATCTCTGAGGTCTCCTGCACACACATGATATGCACACATTTATTTTTTATTATAGATAGAGAGCACTTCTTCCAGCAGACCCAGGTTTTTTTTTTCCTAGGACCCACATGGGAACCACATGGGAACTCACAACCATCTGTAACTCCAATTCTAAAGGCTTCAGTACTTTTTTCTGTCCTCATTGGACATAAGACATGCATGTGGTATGGGAATACACTCATCTAGGCAAAGCACCTATACACATACAATTAAATTTAGAAGTATATGTATATGTATAGTTCTGAAAATATTAAAACATTCAAAACTGTTAAGCAACTAACATAAAAGTTTGAAAGCTATATTAGTATTTTAAAGGACTTTATTATAAACCAATATAGTCAAGTGATTGGGGTGATTTTATAAAGAGGTTTCTACTTAGTTTTCAAAAATAAGCTTGTTTACTTAATTAATTTTATAAGTAGCTTACAGCCAGTGTGATAGTTCATTAGAATACTTAAGTATTCAGAAAAGAAGTCAATTCAAGTAGATGTTAATGCTGGTAGTTCAGACACATTTATCTCAAAGTGATAGGGGTTTGGAAATTAAGTGAATTCTCAAATGTCCGAGAAATTAAAAGATGAAAAGAATGGATATGATAACTTTGTTCTTGATAGCTTTTTCTGAGCTTTTGAGTTTTTAGTAAGTCATAATTATGCTACAAACTTACCTTGAAGTGACCTGGTAGGAATGTATCACATGGTTAGCCTTATATAGCCTTGCCAGCTATATGGAGACTAGCTTTCTAATTAAATAATCTGACTAAATAATTGACTACAACTGACTGATAATTTATTTGTATGTACAATCTTTACATGTGATGATACCTAAGGTCTATAACTATAAACATTTAAGGTTCGTGTTCATAAAATTTTATGGTAAATATCTTCCTTTTAGATTATTGATAAAAGCAAGAGAGACCCAACAGAAGAGATTGAAATTCTTCTTCGCTACGGACAGCATCCAAACATCATTACACTAAAGGATGTAAGTAGATTGTTTAACAAACTCACACATGGGATATTTTTCAACATTCTGAAGTAAACAAAGACTACTTCATCCTTCATACTTCAATCCTCTTCTTCCACTACATTCCCCTCTAATCTCCTGTTTCTGCCCTGCTGGTTCCCTCCTTCCTACTATAAGTTCTCTCTTTTTCCTTTTTTTAAATTGCCTATTTTCTTTATTTACATTTCAAATGTTATCCTCTTTCCTCTTGCCTCTTATGATCTCATGTTCCCTTCTCAAACTTCCCTTAAGATATCTTTATCACCTCTTATGGTTACCTTTGTAATTTCATGATCTATACCCCTCATTTATACACACACACACACACACACACACACACACACACACACAGAGAGAGACACACACGAAAATAAATCTCAGATATTCTTATAAGAACTATGCAGTATTTGTCATATATATATACATATATATATATGGTAGATTTGAGAGCAATATTGATGGCCTAATTCATAAAGAAAAATGTAGGCGGCTACTAAGATAGCTCAGTGGTTAAGAAGAACACTTGTTGCTCTTCCAAGGGACCCAAGTCCATTTCTTAGCACTCACTTCAAGTGGCTTACAACCAATCATCTGTGACTCTAGCTCCAGGGGATCTGATGATTCTGTCCTCCACAGACACTAACACTCACATTTACATGCACATGCATACACACACAGGTAAAAATAAATCTTAAAAATTAATAAAAGCCAAGTAATGGTGGCACACGCCTTTTATCCTAGCACTTGGAAGGCAGGCGGATTCCTGAGTTCAAGGCCAGCCTGGTCTACAGGGTGAATTCCAGGACAGCCAGGGCTACACAGAGAAACCTGTCTGGAAAAAACAAAATAATAATAATAAAAATAAAAATAAAACCTTAAAATAATGT
>NC_045030.1:152628177-152633546 GCF_008632895.1 Mastomys coucha
ACTCTGTAGACCAGGCTGGCCTCGAACTCAGAAATCCGCCTGCCTCTGCCTCCCCAAGTGCTGGGATTCGTGCGCCACCACCACCCGGCTTATAAAATCTTAATGTTAGTATCCAAGATTGATTCATTTCTCTGAAGGCTTCCAAACTGTCTTCCCAGCTGCCTTCCTCTGTAGCAGTTCTTCATACTTTATTACACATGTTCTGGCCATGCTTTATTTGGAATGTAAATTTGTAAAGCAGGCATACCTTATTTTCTCCAAGTGCTCTTTGAGTGTGTGGGTCCTTAAGTGGGAATATCATTTCCCTTCTTTGGCTGGTAGACTACCACAACTAAGATTTCACTACAGGCTGCTTCCTCCCAGGAAACTTTTCCTGACCATTACCACCCCAAGGGTTGTCCTGATACCTCTGTCTCCCATAGCTTTTATTATAACTAAGTATTGACAAAAATATCCACCTCCCAAGTAAGTGGTCAGCTCTTTCTTGCTGCTGGTGCTCATATAAGCTCAAAGTCTATCTGGCTATGGTCAAGATGTAACTTTCTCAGACTAATTTGCCTTAGGTAAAGAATGCTGACTTAGTCACATTAAACTATTTACTGTAAATGACTCTTTAACACAATATCCAGAAATTCTACATTGGTTTTTCACAAGTAAAGTTTTCTTGAATGTGCAATTTTTATATTTCTTTTAATATATTTACTTACCTTTAGTATGTTTAAGTAGTAATTTAGGGACATACAAAGCTTCAATTTTTCTGTTTTGATGTTAAATTTTATAGGTGTATGATGATGGAAAATATGTGTATGTAGTAACAGAACTTATGAAAGGAGGTGAATTGCTGGATAAAATTCTTAGACAGAAGTTTTTCTCAGAGCGAGAGGCCAGTGCTGTCCTGTTTACTATAACCAAAACTGTTGAGTATCTTCATGCACAAGGGGTAAGTGTTTTGAACATAAATTATGCACGTACATATTTATATGCACATTTTTATTAATACTCAAACTAAAATTAGAAGTAAAAAAGTAATGGAAAAACTGTAATGAGCTTCATTATCCTATTTTTCTTCCTTTATACAAGTCTTTTTCATTAAGTCTGAAGTACTTTGAGATCTTAGCATGCTTATATTCAGCTGTTATACTTTCCAAGAAAAAGTTAATGAGATCTTTAGACCTGTATAGCACTCTGTATCCTTGGAAACTAGGCCCATTTCAAGTTAGAAGCAGACAAGGAAAATGCTGATTTGTATCTATATGCACAAGTAAAATCAAGTAGTCACCAGTGAATGATCTCATTGTTTCCTCCTGCATACGTATTTTAGTAAGTGGCAAAAACACTAACATTTTCAAAGAATGCGGTCTGTGGAAGAAAGAGAGGAAGGAGAAAATAAGGAGAATGTAAAAGGAAAGAATATCGGGGGGAGTTTTCCTTATTTTTTTAACATTTTTTAATTGACAGAAATACATTTGTAGGATATACCAACAATTTTTAAGCACTTGCACCCTTTCTTGGATGTGTGTGCACATGCATATGGAACATGGAAGACAACATTGGTGTCATCCTCAGGAACACTATCTGTCTCTCTTGAACCAGGGTCTCTCATTGGCCTGAACCTCACCAATTAATGCAAAACCCACAGCTGATGAGTCCCAGGAACCCCCTCGTCTGCCTTCATAGCCCCGGGATTACAGACACACAACATCATGCCTGGCATGTTTATATGGTTTCTGGGGATTGAGCTCAGGTTCTTGAGCATTCAAGGCAAGCAGTTTACCAATTAAGCCAATCTCCAGGTCCTCTTGGTTTTGTTATTGTGGGAAAAAAAAAAAAAAACTTCCTAAGGAGCTCATTTCAGTGCAGTGGTCTGTCTCATCTTGGTGTTTGTTAATTTTATGAGTGGATTGTATGTTTGTTTGGTCCTTCAAACCAAATAAATGGAATGAATTAGATCTACAGCCCCCTGGTTGTAGGCTAGCCAAGATTTGCCTAGAAATGTAATTTGAAATTGGTAGAAGACACAATATTTACTGAACAATTGATAGCTTTGCAGTTATCTTAAGTCTTTTGTGTTATTTTCCCCATGCCTTATCACTTAGTAAAATATAATTAATGTTCTGGATGTTAGGAACTAGAACTAAGGTGGTTAAAATATAGACTCCAAATTTGGTGATTGAAAAGAGAAATGGGGGGTTGGGGAGATGGCCTAGAAGTTGAGAGCACTGATTACTCTTCCAGAGGTCCTGAGTTTAATTCCCAACAACCACATTTGTTGGCTCATAATCATCTATAAGGAGATCTGGCGCCATCTTCTGGTGTGTCTGAAGATCAGTGTACTCATAAATAAATAAATCTTTAAAACAGAAAAGGGAATCAAGTCTGAACTGTCTTTTTTTTTAAAAAAAATGGTTTTACATGTGTGACATCTTGATTTGTGTATCAAATAAATAATATTTTATTTGGGTTTGGGTTTGAGTTTTTACTTTTACTCATATGAACAACATGCCAGTTTATATATTTATTTTGTTTCTAACTTGGTATGTTTATACCATTTCCTCACTTTAGAATTGCTGTATGCTACTGCTTTCATGGCTTGTTTTAAGGTCTAATTTAGGTCTTAGAGAAGATGTGATTTCCTCGTGAAACCCTCCGATACTTTAAAATGGGTCATCTGAACCTGTCTGTCATAGTCCTTTCCACTATATTGCAAGCAGCTACCACAAAACAGCCAAGATCTTATGTGTCTTACTCATACAGTTTCTATAGCTCTTTATATAATACACTGACATATGGTAGGGACTGAATAGCTATTATGAAATGAATGAATTACTTGCAATTCTCCTTTACCCAGTTATACAGCTGGGCAACAGGGAATAGGTAACTAATATTGTTTCTTCTCCATACTCCCAGATCAGTGTTAGAAAGCTCTGCTTATATTAAGCATTTTATAATGTTGGAATAATTTAAAGGTCTGTACATCAGCTTTGTTAGATGTATTGTTTGGCAGTATGAGAATGAAGAAATTTCACTGGGGAAATATTATTATTAACATAAACTTCTAATTTTTATTTCATCTAGGTGGTTCACAGAGACTTGAAACCTAGCAACATTCTTTATGTGGATGAGTCTGGTAATCCAGAATCTATTCGAATTTGTGATTTTGGCTTTGCAAAACAACTGAGAGCAGAAAATGGTCTTCTCATGACTCCTTGTTATACTGCAAATTTTGTTGCACCAGAGGTAATTGTGAGAGAGTGTGCTTACAGTATTTGGGTATATTTAAGAACTCTTTGGTTATCTTTACCATAGAATAGTTAATTATTGTTTTATTGACATATCACTGAACTGATCATTGAAATAAAATGTTAGCCCTTTGTTTTTCTGTTTGATGCTTCACCATCAGATTGACTAATGGGAAAAAAATCTCAAAGGCTTAGGAAAGCTCTTAAGTTTCTCTAGTATCCTCTACCAGAAGGTCTAGTCACTTCCTTGCCTATTATTAAGAGTGTTCTGTCCTCCTGTTATGTTTTGAGACATGGCTTCAATTCTGCACCCAGCCTGGCCTTGAATTCCCAGTAATCCACCTTAGTCTCCCAAGTGCTACAAATGTGAACCACCACACCCAGCTTTGCCCTTTCTTTGTCTACAGACATCTTACTAGAGTACAAGCTAGCTAACTCTCTCCACATATCAAGAATAAATTGGAACTCAAAGTGTACCTCCATTAGAGAATACTTTCCTAACCTATAGTAAACCCTGAATTTGATCCTTGGCTCCACAAAAATGAATAAATATTCATCTCAGTGATCCTTTTTCAAAGCTTATTATAGCTCATGACTGATAATAATCAATGGTTATGAGCAAATGTTTGAGTGAATCATACTATATATGAATTTGTAGTCTTAGTACTATATCATTTGTATGAGGTTACATGTGTTCTTTTTTTTTTTCCAAAGATTTATTTATTATATGTAAGTACACTGTAGCTTTCCTCAGACACACCTGAAGAGGGCATCAGATCTCATTACAGATGGTTGTGAGCCACCATGTTGTTGCTGAGATTTGAACTCAGGACCTCTGGAAGAGCAGTCAGTGCTGTTAACCGCTGAGCCATCTCTCCAGCCCCTACATGTGTTCTTAAAAGTATTATTAATTGCCAGGCATGAGAGGTGTGCCTATAATCCTAGTACTAGAGAAACTGAATAATAGTATCAAGATTTCACAGCCTTCCCCTACTGTATAAGAAGCTTGAGGCAAGCCTGGACTATAGTGTGAGACCCTCTCACAAAAAGTATTATTTATAGTAATTTCTATAGCCCCATGCAAAACATATATTCATTAACATAAGGAACTTACCTGGTGTGGTGGCACAGGCATTTTTAATCACTGCACTAAGGCAGAGGCAGGTGGATCTCTGTGAGTTCTAGACCAGCCTGGTCTACATAGTGAGTTCCAAGCCAGCCAGAACTGCATAGTGAGACTATGTCTGGAGAAGGAATAGATGAAAAAAATTATCATTGATTTGTTTTGCATCCTGTCTCTACCTACAGCAGTGCACACTAAATATTCAAATACCAATGTTAGATTCATGTATGGTGTATGTGTGTAAATTAACAGAAGCATAATGTTCTGATATTGGATTACTTTACAGTCTTATTCATGTTTTATGGAAGGTTTTCATATGTGTATTGATTTGGAAAATGTAATTCTATTTACTGTCCTAATACATACAAAAAAAAAAAATACCAGTGTGGTGAAGCTGGAGAGATGATTTAAGTTCAGAGCACTTGTTGCTCTCGCAAAGGACCGGCAGCTAACCAGAATTTCTAATTCCAAGGGATCAGACACCCTCTCCTGGCCTTTGTGGTGTATATATACAGACATGCTGGCATACATATACAAATATATAAATAGAAAGATGGTAATACTCATCTTTTACTTTTTCTAGGTTTTAAAACGACAAGGTTATGATGCTGCCTGTGATATATGGAGTCTTGGTGTCCTCCTTTATACAATGCTTACTGGGTAAGTGTGTACCATAAACATTATTCATCAATAAATTTATATTATGTAGGCTTTTTAATACCTATATTAGAATATTTTTCATGTTTTTCATATTAATATATATCATATATAGTACATATATAGCATATGGTATGTATATGTGTATATAATATATACATATGTGTGCTATATGTACTATGTGTATGTGTATAGTGTATGCATATATGCTATATTTACTATATACTATATTATATATTACATATATGTGTATGTTATTGTAGTATATGGTATAAGTTATATATGTGTAATATATATAATATATAGCCCTATAATAATTATAGCTGTACCTTTTTTTTTTTCTTTTTCTC
>NC_045030.1:152634452-152636082 GCF_008632895.1 Mastomys coucha
ATTATATTAACTGAATTACTCAGAATACTTTTTAAAACTACAAGTAAATATAAATATTACCAATCATAAGAGAAATATTATTCACTGATATTTTAACTTTATTATAATCTAGTTACACTCCATTTGCAAATGGTCCTGATGATACTCCAGAGGAAATACTGGCACGAATAGGTAGTGGAAAATTCTCTCTCAGTGGTGGCTACTGGAATTCTGTTTCAGACACAGCAAAGGTACGTGTGACTTCTGATTACATGGCTGTCTCATTTTGTTTTATTATTAAGGGTAGGAATTGGACCCAAGACATCATATATGCTAAGCATATATTCTCAACCTGCTTTGTTTTCTCTTTTTTGTCGTGTTTATGCCAATCTCTCTTTTCTTTTAATTCTCCCATACAGTTTATCCTAGCCAGAGTTTTCCCTCTCTCCACTCCTCCTATCCTCTCCTCCATCTCCTCTCTCCACCAGGTCTACTCCTCATTCGATTCTCTTCAGAAAAGAGCAGGCCTCCAGGGGATATAAACCGAGCATGGCATGACAGGTTACAATAAGTCTAGACACAAACCATTATATCAAGGCAACCTGGTAGGAGGAAAAGAGTCCCAGGAGCAGATGAAAGAGTAAAAGACAACTCCCACTACCAACATTAGGAGTCCCACAAGAACACAAAGATACACAACCATAACATGTATGCAGAGGAAGACCCATGCAGTCCCTGTGGTTGCCAGAGAGAGACACTATGAGCCCTGCTTAGTTGATTCTGTAGGCCATGTTCCCCTAGTATTCTTGTTTATTTAAATTCAGCCATTGCCCCCTCTCTTGGTCCCTCCTCCCACAATTCCTCACCCATTCCTCTTCCCCCTGTCCCCAAGAGGATGCTCCCCCACCACCAGGGCTCCCCCCTCCCTGGGCCTCAAGCGTCTCGAGGAGTTGGTACACTGAGGCCAGACCAGGCAGTCTTCTGCTCTATATGTGTTGGGGACCCTTAACCAGCTTGTGTATGCTGCCTGGTTGGTGCCTCAGTGTCTGGGAGCTCCCAAGAATCCCAGTGAGTTGAGACTGCTGTTCTTCCTATGGGGTTGTCTTTTATCCTTTCCCTAATTCAACCACAGCAGTCCCCAACCTCAGTTCAATGGTTGGTGCAAGTGTCTGCATCTGTAAGACTCAGCTGGTGGTTGAGCCTCTCAGAGGAGAGCCATGCCAGGCTCCCATCTATGAGCACATCATAGCATCAGTAATAGTGTCAGCCCTTGTTGTCTCCCCATGAGGTGAATCCAAACTGAGCCTGTCACTGGACCACCTTTTCCTCAATCTCTTCTCCATTTTTGTCCCTGCAGTTCTTTTAGACAGGAACACTTCTGAGTCAGAAATTTTGACTGTGGGTTGGTAAGACCATCCCTCCAATTGATGCCCTGTCTATCTACTGGAGGTGGACTCTTTGAGTTCCCTGTCCCCCCTGTTAGGCACTTCATCTAAGGTCATTCCCATTGAGTCCTAGGAGTCACCAGGTGTCTGATACAGTCTAAAGGGTCTCCTTACCTCCCACCTTCTTAGGTTGTGTATTTTCATTCATTCTGCTGGCCCTCTGGGCTACTCTACTGTCCCCCCACCCCCACCCCTTACCTGATCCT
>NC_045030.1:152636638-152648852 GCF_008632895.1 Mastomys coucha
CTTCCCTCCCTCCCTCCCTCTGCTTCCCATGATCATTTTCTTCTCCCTTCTATGTGGGATTGAAGCATCCTCATTTGGCCTTTCTGCTTGTTAAACTTCTTAAATTCTGTGAGTTGTATCTGTAGGTATTCGGTACTTTTTGGCTAATATCCACTTACTAGGGAGTATATACCATGTATGTCCTTTTGGGTCTGAGTTACCTCAATCAGGATGATATTTTCTAGTTCCATCCATTTGCCTGCAAAATTCATGAAGTTGTCATTTTTAATAACTGAATAGTATTCAGAAGACACAGCATATCCAAACTTATGGGATACAATGAAAGCATTTCTGAGAGGAAAATTCATAGCACTAAGTGCCCTGGAAAGATCCTACACTAGCAACTTAACAACACACCTGAAAGGCTGGGCGGTGGTGGTGCACACCTTTAATCCCAGCACTTGGGAGGCAGAGGCAGAGGCAGACAGATTTCTGAGTTCGAGGCCAGCCTGGTCTACAGAGTGAGTTCCAGGACAGTCAGGGCTACACAGAGAAACCTTGTCTCGAAAAAAAAAAGCAAAACACACCCAAGAGGAGTAGAAGGCAGGAAATAATCAAACTCGGGATAGAAATCAACCAGTTGATACAAAGAGTCAACAAAATCAGGAGTTGGTTCTTTGAGAAAATCAACAAGATAGACTAACCAGAGGGCACAGAGAGAATATCCTAAATCATTTTATTAAATAACAGCAGAAACTGAGGAAATTCAAAAAATCATCAGGTCTTGCTACAAAAGCCTTAAAATCTGGATGAAATGGACAACTTTTTAGGTGATACCATATACCTAAGTTAAATCTCCTGGTATTCTTGACCCCTCTGGCTTCTACAGAATGTTTCTGTAGAATATACTTCCTCCCCCACTCCTGTGGGATTCCCCAAGCTCTGCCTAATGTTCAGCTGCAGGTCTCTGTATCTGGTCCCATCTGTCGCTAGATGAAAGCTCTCTAATGACAATTGGGCTAAGCACCTACCTGTTCTTCTGGCTGTTGAGGCCTGCACCTGAAGAGTCAATCTGATTTCTTGTATGAATAGCACTGACAATAGGCTGGGCCCTCCTACACCGGTCATTAAGCAAGAAGATGTGGGGGCTAGAGTGATTGAGAGTACTTTGCTGTTCTTGTTGAGGACCTGGGTTCAGTTCCTGACACCACATGGTGGTTCAAAACTGTCTGTAACTCTGGTTACAAGAGACCCAATGACTTCTGAGCTCTGGAAGTTCCAGGCACACATAAGTAAATCTAAAACATTAGTTTTTTTTTTTTTTTAATGTTTCATGGACATGCCACAGGCCAGTCTAATTGAAGCAAATACTTAGTTAGGGTTCCCTCTTTTCAGATGACTCTAGTTTGTGTCAAATTTACAAATACAAACCAGCAAGCACTACACTGACTGAACTACCTTGCTAGCCCCTCTTACAAGCTTTTGAGAAAAATTATTTGTCATAATTCATGGAGAAGAAACACGGGGTTCTTTTTATAAAGTAGTATGTTGAAGTGATATTACAAAATACCTTGAACTCCAAAAAGGACCATTTCGTTTCTCTCCTGAAGGACTTTGCTTTGGCCTTATTATCTGCATACATTCTAAACTGAATTACTAACAAGCATGATGAATAATAATGGTGGTAGTTTGTATGACTTGTCTGTCTACTGCATACTTCACAGTGCACTTTACTGAAACTGCCCACAGTTTCACGAACGGGGTTCTCCTCAGCCAGGATGGAATAAAGGACCTGAAATAAAGAGTTTGAAATGCAAAGAGAAAACACGAAGCCAAGTTGCGTCCCAATCAAGGCTCCACTTTACTGAGAATAAACCAGGGTTTTTATAGTCACAGGAGAAACTGAAAACAAGTGTCTAGATTACAAAGAAAGTTCAGGTGCCAAAGTCCCCAGGTTCAGAAGATCTTCAGGCAGCTGGCGTATTCAGGCAGTGGGCGTGCTCAGGCAATGGGCATACTCAGGTGGTGGGCATTCTCAGGCGGCTTCTTCAAAGACAGTCAACAGAGAGCATCTGTCTTAGCTCCCAGGTGTTAGCCCCCAAGCAGAGGCTGCCAGAAGTCCAATGGATGACTGAAGTCAAGAGGGAAGGTAATACTTTACCTCCTAAGAACCTTGTAAAATACATGGTAGTATCTTCATTTCACATAACAAAAGCAAAGGCTAGAGTTTTAGTATAAATTTGTCCATAGTTATTCACCAAGTACATACTTGAAACTCTCATTGCAGAGTACATGTGCCCTAAAAGAATTGTAGTAAGTCCTCATTTTGATTTGTTATGAAATCACAATTAACAACAGCCTGGTTTATAGCCTGGTTGTTGGAAATCATGCAGACACCCTTGGCTCTAGAGCCATTCTTAGACTAACACTGAAATGTTTTCCAGTGCTTCTACTTTCACTTAATTCATAGAACAATTCTTTTCTTTAAAAAAAGGGAGCAAACTTTTCCACATCACAATAAGTAAAATGCAGAAGAAAATGAAGAAGAATTGGTAAAAATGTTCACTGACTTCCCTTAGAATGGAAGTTTGAGTTGTGGTTGTAAATAAAGCATATCCAGGAAGTTTGTAGGTTCTTTGATATACAGAGGAAGCTCTGTTAGCCAGTTGAATTTATGTTTAGATACTTGGCTTTTAGCTGTGCTTAAAATCAACACATTAGACTAAGGGTGTAGCTCAGCAATGGAGCATGTGCTTAGCAAACATGATTCTCTGGGTGATATTTCACCAAAAACAAAAAAATAAAGTTAGCCTTTATGTTTTTCTAATATTAAGATTTCTCAAGACTGATAGTTTATTTTTCTAGGTACCTATTTTCTTCCTAATTCTCCTTATTGAATGCTTAGAATATGCTTAATAAATAAAAGGTTTGAAAAGAAAATTTGTTCCAATTATAGAATTCTTGATCTCAGAGAATGCACAGACTGGCAGAGAGACAACCCAAAATGCAGAGTACTAGGTGGCCTGCATTGGAACTTAGCACTGCTTTTTGTTCTAAAGAAGATTACAAACAACCTATACAAGAAAGGGACAGGGAAGCCCAATGCATGCCAATAGGGGTGATTAGAGCATAAGAACAATAAAGTGCCCCAGACTGGTCATTTGGTGGGATTTCTACAGCATGCACAAGCAGAGATAGCTGATGAGCATGAATTGGAAATGACTTTGTGGCTCATACTTAGGATTATTGACTTACGTTGGGCATTGTGGAAAAGTTTAAAAAAAAACCTGCTAGGCTAACCAAGCATGGTGGTGCAGATGCCTTTAATCCCAGCACTAAAGAGACAGGCAGATCTCAGAGGTCGCGGCCAGCCTTGTCTACAGAGAGAATTTCAGACCAGTCAGGACTATATAGACACACCATCTCAGAAGAAAGAAAGAAAAGAAATTAATAAGCTGGGTTGAAGTAATCACATTTTCCATTTTGCACTCCATGGAACAGTCATTTTCATCCACAGTCTACCACAAACTATCAAGATCACATGTGAGGTATATGAAAAAAAGTTTACCTATGAACAAAGTATCAGAACTTGCACATCACTTGCTTCTTCTAGTCAGTTAAAGTTACCTCAGTGCTTTTGCATTCATTTGTACTCCAGAATACTCTTTTAATGAGATGAGGATGGAGACACAAATATAGAGCACAGGCTCTTTTGAGACTTCTTTTTTCAAAGCAATTAATCTAAATCTCTTCACCTTAGCCTCAGGCAGACTCTTCAGACAAGGGCAAATCAGCCAGTTTCTTCACCAAAATACCACAAAAACAGTTTCTACACCACATGCTGAAATTCTCCACTGAAACCTCTTGGGCCGGATCGGCAATGTTTAAATCACAAAGGTGTTTGGTTATTAAGGCAACTGGCCATATAGCAGAAGTCTGTGGTAGAGTGTGAAGGGCTTGCATCATCTATAGTAGTAGCTAAAGTAAAGATTATGAATGAAATTATCAGAGCATGGTGAGATGTTCTGCTTCCTCCATACCTTCTCAAATCGAGCTCCCTCCTATTCTTCAGGTCTCACCTTCCTCTTAAGAATCACTTTTGCCAGCATTCAAGGAGGCTGAGGCAGGACGATTGCCACAAGTTTGAGGCTAAGCTAAGAGCACTAGGCCAGGCTGGAGAGATGGCTCACTGGTTAAGAGCACTGACTACTCTTCCAGAGGTCCTGAGTTCAAATCCCAGCAACCACACGGTGGCTCACAACCACCCGTAATGAGATCTGACGCCCTCTTCTGAAGACAGCTACATTGTACTTACATATAATAAGTAAATAAATCTTAAAAAAGAAAAAGAAAAAAAAAAGAGTACCAGGCCAGTTGAAAGTACATGACAAAACTATCTCAAAAAAAGTAACAATCAAAAGTGACACTTTTGAAGCCATCTCCTAGTTTATGTTCTTCTAGCTTGCTTTTTAACTGATTCTTTGTCTTTCCCTCACTGAACTAATGCCCCTGTCCTAGTCAGGGTTTCTATTCCTGCACAAAACATCATGACCAAGAAGCAAATTGGGGAGGAAAGGGTTTATTTAGCTTACACTTTCTACATTGCTGTTCATCACCAAAGGAAGTCAGGACTGGAACTCAAGCAGGTCAGGAAGCAGAAGTTGATGCAAAGGCCATAAGGGGATGTTCCTTACTGGCTTGCTTCCCCTGGCTTGCTCATCCTGCTTTCTTATAGAACCCAAGACTACCAGCCCAAGGATGGCACCACCCACAATGGGCCCCAATGGACCCCTCCCACCCTTGATCACCAGTTGAGAAAATGCCTTACAGCTGGATCTCATGGATGCACTTCCTCAAGTGAAGCTCCTTCTTCTGTGATAACTCCAGCTTGTGTCAAGTTGACACACAAAACCAGCCAGTACAGCTCCCTAAGTGCAGAGTTCTCTGAATGTTATAAACCTCTAGAATTAGAGCAGAGCTAAGAAAAAGCAGAGTAAACTGATCCTTTGCACCATAACATTGTGGCACTCAGGGAAGAGAGGAGACATTGAAGTGTTTTTTTTTTTTTCTTACAAACCTATTGTAAAAATTGCTTTGTGAGCAAAGGGCTGCTACCAGGAAACACAGCATCATAAAAGCTGAAGAAAAGTGCTGATGCCAGAAATATGGGAGAAGAAAAGCAAAATTAACCTTGTCTTATTCTTCTCCTTCACCTGATAGGACCTGGTGTCAAAGATGCTTCATGTAGATCCTCATCAGAGACTGACTGCTGCTCTGGTGCTCAGACATCCTTGGATTGTCCACTGGGACCAACTACCACAATACCAACTAAACAGACAGGATGCACCGCATCTGGTAAAGGTGAGCAGTCATTGCTTTCTGTGTGACCTTCAGGGTGGACAAGGCCAGCTAAGCCTCCAAGAATCCTTTTTCCATGCCCACAGCAACTTTCTCTTTCATCTTGTTTACAAGTTCTAGTGTGGGAGTTTGATACATGAGTGTCTAACATATTGGGGTGGAGACACAAGGCATACCAGAATGTCAGTAATTAAGTTACCTTAAGGAAAACGTTTGCATTTCTGTCATTCTGTATACACAGGTGTTCCCTATCAGTAAGGACAGAATCTGTGAATTTTTCTAACTGAAAGATCATGGTTTATAGCCTCTCATATTACAGGGTTATAAAGACAAATTAAATGACCCTAAGAAAAATGAAGAGTGCTCTATTTGAGCCCTTTTCTGTTCTTTCTCATATAAAATTTTGACCTCTCACATTGGCCTCAGTTTTAGTTAAATCAGAAGTACTCACCAGAGGTTCTTCTCATTATGAGACTGGTAAAGATCTATATTCATCTACATGAGAAAAATTCCTAGGGTAAAACCTTTATTTTATATTTGTGTATATAGTGTTTTTGTTGTATTTACTTTTTTTCAGGGTGCCATGGCAGCTACATACTCTGCTTTAAACCGCAATCAGTCACCAGTGTTGGAACCAGTGGGCCGCTCTACTCTTGCTCAGCGGAGAGGGATTAAAAAAATCACCTCAACAGCCCTGTGATTTGACCTCAGTGAGATGTTTGGTACCATGATGTAAGCTGATAGCACAAGTTCTGGCTACAGGTAGCACATACCTGAGAGACACCTGCAAGCACACACTGTCCCAGCTGGTACCCATAATGCTGCTGCTCCTGCTGCTCCTGCTTCATCTCTTCTCGCTTTAATTGATTGTTAGCAAGTTAGATTTTCCTGGAGCTCTGAAATGAATTTGGAAACATGATGAAGATCTATTCACTGAATCAATAAAAATAATGAACACATGAATACCACCTAAAATACACTGAATAAAAGTACTCTACACCATATAGCATTATTTTTCTAGGAAATATTTCATGTCCCCTAAATATTCTTTGTTAGTTATAGGGATGGACAGTTTATGTTAAGCACTTAGCTTAAACAAATTCATTTATATTAGCACTGTATCCCTTGTGCCATCCAACATTTTGTATGTTTTTGTAAACAGTTCATATACAGTACATTTCTGTACTGCTCTCTTTAATGTATACATGCCTTGTTTAACTTGGAGTCTACTAATCAATTGACTATTAAATCTGGATAAATAGTTCACCTGGATTAACAGTATTGTTGGAAAACCTTACAGATGGCCAGATTGAGTGAACAGCTATTGAATGTAATTCTTTCAAATTGTACATATCGCCCCATCTGTTTCACAGGTTGGTCCATTTGTTCTTCAAGTCAGGTGCTCTGTCAGACTAACCAGAGAGCTGTTAACGGGAGAGGAAGTTAGTATATATGTAGGGTGAAATCAGGAATACACAGACTTTGTGATTTTTTTTTTTTTTTAGGGTTTCTTTCCCTTAATTAAAAAAAGTAGTCCTTACACTTTTAACCTTACATAGCCCTCATACTTAGCATTTGGCATATAATTTGAAAATTTGCCTATATACATCAAAGGCCTTTAAAGCAATCCTAGTAAAGAAATTAGGAAAGGAAATTTTAGCAATTAGTAATTAAAGCCTTACTGGATATTTCTTGTTTAAATAGATATTCTATATTAAACACTAATTTGAATGTAATAAAGGCCACAGGCCTCCATATAAAATTGGATTTAAACTTTTTTTTCCTAGGGAATAAAATATTCTTCATCAAACAATATCTGTTCTAACCTACAGTCATAGCTGTGGAAGGCTGAATGATCAGCACTGACTGTTTTCTGAATTCCTGTTGATGATTTATAGCCATATGATGTTTCCTTTGACTTCAGTAGTCACCAGATTTCATAATGGCCCCTGGCTGCACTTCAAGAGCAATATTCAGTATTCACATCTAACTTGGTAGTTTCTGATTTCATTTAACAACAACTACAATAATAAAATCTCTATCCATCATTACCCATATCTTTGTCACACTACCCAGTGTACATTAATATGTGATGTGATAAACATAAGAAAAAGTCATTTAACTTCCCTCATCAGGCATGTGCCCCAATACATGTAAGTCCCTTACTGCTTTTTGCAGTGGATAAAAAACTCCTATCATTCCTTATTTTCTCTGCTACTAAAAAGAAAGAGAAAATCTCTAATACCCCCCTTTTCCCGAGCAACACAAAATGATTGCATAGAAATCAAATTTATGCTTATCTTCTAACTGAAAAGAAGATCTCCGTACCATCTATTGAAGTTCTTGAGTATATGGATGCTAACTATTCAAAGTTGCTTTCCATTACCTAGCAAGAAAGCCATTTCCCCCCTCCTCTAGTCAATGTGCCAGATTCTTCCATCTATTGTATCTCCCCATTTAATTTTTCCTCAGAACACCATGCTGCCTTTCCTTCACATTATTATCACCCAACCAGGAGTGAAAGTCATGTGTTTCTTCCTGGCAGTCTTCTACTATAGTATATGGCCAAGTTTATTTCCTTTTAGAAGAATTGCCTTCTTTATCTTGTCAAACTGCCAGTTTTATTGGAGAAAAGCAATAGATTCATAAATCTGAAGGCTTCCTACTGACAAAGCAGGTTAGGAGCATAAATGATTGCATCTGTGGCTTTAGTGTTCACATTGTCTTTGGGCAGATGCAGCTGACAATGTAGTGCTTGTGCTGGGTTAGCCTTTCCATTCCCTTCACAAAATCCATTTCTCACAGGCCACAGTACTTAACAGCTTCTGAAGTCTTCCGCCTTTCACTCATCCCTGCCAGTTTCTAGTACTTATCCCAGAGTTGTTGGTCCAGCTTTTATGTTTCACTGAAGGAAGGAACTAAACTGGCAGGCCACTTTACAGACATCTCTTGATTTACAATGCAAAATAATATCCCAGACAATAGAAATGCATTTTAACATAGTCAAGCACACACTGAAAACTATGAGTTACAATATTGTGTGTTTTGCATCTTCCCTTTCAAGTGATATTAAATTAAGGTAAGTTTTTTTGTTTTTTTGTTTTTTTACTTTTTATGAATCATTTCAGCTCCTTCTGTTTAAAAGGGTATCTTCTAAGTACATTGCTCCCTTAAATTTAACAGATGTGAAGTAATTTCACCACAAGTCACCCCAAAAGTCTAAAAATAGTTTTAGCAAAACCCAAAGTCAAGATGCTGTGAGGCTGGCATATGGAAGAGTCAGTTCTGAGTGTCTGAAGGGAAGATGTTGGGTATTTGCAGTAGTTTCCACATTTCACATTCATTGAACTCCAAAGAACAGGGTGGGGACAGGGGTCAGCGATTTTCCAACTGTTCTTTAGATGTGGCTTTTGTTGGGATCAGAAGACATCAAGAGAAAAGGGGATTGTCCTCTAAGCTGTCCACATACTCTCAGCCTAGGTAGGATTTGAATAGATGCAGAAGCCTCAAAAGAAGCCATGTATTTGATAGGGAAAGGACCAGGGTAGGCTAATCCTGGGATGATAGTTGCAAAAGGCTTTCTAGACTTTGGGGCCCTGGTATATGATGTCCTTAATTACTGTGGGGACCAGTAACACACATTTCAACTTGACTTTGATAGTCTCTATTCCCTGGCTTTATGAATTACCTACACTTTCAGTTTGTTTTGCTGTATTTTATAAAAATAATTTCTATCTTACTATGGTGTTGAAAATTTGAGACTTGGGAAAGTATTCAGACAGAGAGCTCTGGAATGCAAAGGATCAAAAACAGCTCTCTTTTCTGTGACTCACAAAAACAGTGGATTTCATGGCTGATCTTGGTGCTTAAACCAGGAAGGTCCAGTCTAACTCTATCTGTTCCTCTGCAAGATCCAACTCCTGTGACTAACCTGGATGTATACTTTGAGCCTTATTTAATTCACAGAGAAGTTGACTTAATTCAGTGTTTTTATTTCAATTAATGAAAACAGTCCTCTTTCAACCCCAGGTTACTTACATTTTGCTGATCTCCCCCAAGAGACCATTGGTGGAGACCAATTAATGAAGGAGTGAATTCAGTTTCTTGAGACTGTGGTATTATTCTACAGAGCCACACCTAACCACTTTTTCCAGTGAAGAATCTACACAATAATACCCAAATATGGATGGCCAAGAAGAATCTGTATCTACAGTGTGCTTTGTGTGTTTTTGACACTGCTGTATTTTGTGTTGCCAAGTGACTTGTAACTGGTTCCAAAGTGACAGTTCTTTAAAAATTCTAGTAATTAAGTCAACTTAAATTTTTGTAAAAGCTGGTGTCACTATAGGTCTCACAAGTACCACTTTTATTCCAGTCTTTAACTGTTCATAATGGGCATAGCAAGGGTTGGAGTGAGAGCCTACTTCCTACCTCTTAAGGCACTTTTCTCATTGTTTTGCCATATAACCTTGAACTGCATGATAAGCTGTTGAAATATCCATGACTTTTCCCAGAGCAACTAGCAAAGTATATGACATTTTGGCTAGAGATTAGTGGGAAAGAAAATTTAGAGGTTTAAGTCCAGATGTATGAACCTCAAAAAATGTCTTCTAAACACATACCATTTAAGTACAATATATGGAAATGTATTTGAGCAGAGAGTCACTATAATAGTTCTCTCTTAAGTAGATTAGTTCAATGTCCAATGAAAGTGAACATCTTTATTCCTATATTACTATAGTACTGGATGAACTGTATACTGAGTTTTTCAAACAAGTATTTAAAGTAGAACTTTTAAGTACAGAGCAAGGGCATGAGGATAAAGACTTTGGGTTGTGTTTCTGTAAGTGTAGTTTACCATATAAAGCTTTGTTTCTTAATTTTTAAAAAGGTTTCAAAGTATTGCCATTCATTAGCATCCTTAATGATTATGAGTGATGAGTGTGTAACTCGAAATCATATACATGTATTAGTTTATCTTAACTTTTGCCCTAAATAAAAGGGAAGGTGTACACCTAAAAGATGTAATTATTTTGCATTTTTGGCCATGGGTGGGAATGGGGTGGGCATCTACTTGAGCAGTTTTTAAAAAAGAAAAAAATCAGAAATATTTTTCTACTATTATATATGATCTTCCTTTATACTAGTTTATCTCTAATAAGGCATGCCAGAAGCCCAAGCAAGGTACCATATTGAGGGTTCTTACGTGCTGTACCTTTCATTGGTGGGTAAATCACATCAGATGCTTGGCACTGTGGCCATAGTTATGAAGTGCTTGTGAGGATCAGATTTCATTGAATACTAATTTGTTTTACTTAAGAGTCTAATCTGGGAAGTTTGCAAATCATACTATTAATGTGTAATCTAAGCTCTTTCCAATGTATCCATGAATAATCCTGGAACAATATTGCTTGTATTCCTGTCACAGAACAGGTTTTGTAATCTTTAAAAGAAATGGAAATTTATATAATAAAGTTTCGAGTAAAGCATGTATGTCCCTTTTATCCGATTATTTTAGCTATATGATTAGAACTTTACAATATAAAATTTTCTATCCAAACTGATTTTATGAAATTGTATTGATAGAATTTAAATCAGGAACATTTCTAATTTAATAAGTGCAAAATAATTTTGTTATGCATCATCTTAGAATTATGTGAGCACCTCTTCCCTAATTTGTGCCAGGCACAAATGAAATAATCTTTTTCTAGAAGTCCACAACTACCAGACTTGGTTCCAAAACTTCCCCTACTCCTTTGTTATCTTAGTTCTCCTTTGGGTTTTCTCTGCTATTCAGAGTGAACCTCATAACCTCATAATTGATCACCCAAACCTCCTTGCTTTTGTACTGTACCCTCGGAGCAAAACTCAAGTCTTTGCTTCTTGGTTAATTCTATCTGCATCTCTAGATGTTGTATGAAACTATACTAGTATGCAAATGGCATCGCAAGTTTCTGGTTTTTAATTGCACTTAAGTCCTTACAGTAATTGTCCATCATTTTTTCCTTATTGAAATCCATTCTCCTATTTCATTTTCTTTTTTAAATAAAAAGTTTGCGGGGGAGGGGTAGAGGTGTTTTGGTTTCCTTTGATTTTGGACATTAGAGACAGGATTTCACAGTGTAAATTTTGGTCTACAACTGAATATGTATACTAGCCTATCCTCAAACTTGCAGCAGTCCTGCCACAGCTTCCAAAGTGCTGGGATTCCAGGCATGCACCACCCCTCTGAGGTCCATTTGTTTTCAAAATATTTTTTTTATTTTTGGTATTTTTGAGACAGGGTTTCTCTGTATAGCCCTGGCTGTCCTGGATCAAAATATTTTTATTGAGATATAATTCATAAAGTTTGCTTATTAAACATTTACAATTCAGGAGCTGGAAAGATGGCTCAGTGGTTAAGAAAGAGCACTGACTGCTCTTCCGAAGGTCCTGAGTTCAAATCCCAGCAACCACATGGTGGCTCCCAACCATTAGTAATGAGATCTGACGCCCTCTTCTGTCACATCTGAAGACAGCTACAGTGAACTTAAATATAATAATAAATAAATCTAAAAAAATAAAAATAAAATAAAATTTACAATTCAGTGTTTTTTAGCACATTTGCAGAGTTGCATAGCCATCAAGAGAGCATAGTTTTAGAACATGTTATCATCCCCAAAGAAAATTTGTATCCTATTCTAAACTGCCACAGCTGTCTTTCT
Organism: Mastomys coucha; assembly: GCF_008632895.1. Lineage (NCBI taxonomy): Eukaryota > Metazoa > Chordata > Mammalia > Rodentia > Muridae > Mastomys > Mastomys coucha. Next base: position 152,648,680 of record NC_045030.1, read on the forward strand.
TGGACAATTGCAATACCTTATACATAGTTTCAGTTTCTATCTTTGTCCCCTACAGCCATTCTTAACACACAAGCCAGATGATCGGTTTAAAACCTACCAAGGGAATGCTGGGTGGTGGTGGTGCACGCCTTTAATCCCAGCACTTGGGAGGCAGAGGCAGGTAGATTTCTGAG
>NC_045030.1:152649243-152665393 GCF_008632895.1 Mastomys coucha
TTGTATTTTCTCCTATGAGGCTTTCCATCAAGTGCTTCACTTTTAAACATATATTTGTACACTTCGGGTCTGATTACTTGTGTGCTAGACATAATTGCTAAATGCCTGACATGTTCCATTAATTCCTGTGATGAGAAAACTGAGGCTTACAAAGATGATCTAAATGTCTCAGATCATAGAGTAAGAAGTTTTTGTAAAATCTGTTTAAACTCAGGTCTCTATAAACTCCAGAGCCCAATCTTAGGAGTATTTGGATTTTTAGCCATGCATTATAGTTCATTCCCACAATCTCCACCCTGTAGAGATGGAGGAAGACTGGGCTACATAATGAGCCCTGTTCCCTCCAAAAGCCTGTAGGTTGAAAAAATGCAAATGAAAAGAGAGAACCTTTTGATTCCCCTGTCATTTTTCATTTCTTGAGAGCTGGTCTCACTGTATGTGTATGTGTATGTGTATGTGTATGTGTATGTGTATGTGTATGTGTATATGTATATGTATATGTATATGTATATGTAGACTCAGAGTCTCCTGCCACCTCAGACTTAGAGTGCTGGGTTAAAGGTATGTAACATGCCCGGTTTCTGCTGTCATCTTTTAATTATACTCTGAGAAATCTATCTGTCGCTGAGTTTCTCAGTAAGGCTAGAGCTGTAGAATTTTTACCAGCATGTCTGGCCTCTATTCAGACATCAGCATCATTCCTTCCTTCCTCCACTCCTGACAACCAGAAATGTCTCCAGACATTGCCAAATGTCCACAGTAGAGAAGTACTGTTAGATCATTATACCTGATTTCTCTTTCATTTAGTCTCCTTCTCTATAGAATACTAAAATGTTTCCAAAAAGGTCATTTGAAATAAAGCCTACCTTTAAATTTCTTTATATTAGTGCCAGAATGGAGGAGTACCTGTGGCTGTCAGAGGTCAACTTTGTGGAGTTGGTTCTTTTCTCCCACGGGTTCCAGGGACTGAGCTCAGCTTGCCAGGCTTTCCTGATAAGTGCTTTTACCTACTGAGCCATCTTACTGGCCCAAATAAACCTAGTTTGAAGCAAAGTTATTTGCTCTGAGAAGCTATGCAGTATTCCTTTGCTGGAACCACCAGAACAAAGAATGGGAGAGTGAGTTGTTTAAACATCAAAAATGGGCATTCTCTTGACTGTGTTGTTCGTTTTGTAGTCAGGGTCTTACTATGTAGCCCAGGCTAGCCTGGAACTCACTATGTAGCCCAGCTTTCCCCTAAATTTGCAGCAATCCTCCTGCCTCAGTTTCACAGGTGCTAGGATTATAGGAGTGAACGACCAGGCCTGCCTACTACTTTTACTCAGTTTTTAAGACTCCAAGTCTAAGGTCAAGGTAAACACAAATCTGATTTCTTCTGTGGTCTCCATGGCTTGCAGATGATTACTGGCCCAGGAACTCTTTGTTCTTTATACCTCATTATGCCTAGGTGCTAATTGCATTCGTTTTGGTTTTGAGATAGGGTCTCACTTTATAGTCTTGGCTGGCCTGTAACTCATAGTTTACTTTCCTCTGCATCTTCACTACCTTAAAGGCCTATGTCACCATGCCCAGCTTAATGTCAAGTCTTGGCATCAAGTCTAAGGATCTCATTTCAATATAGCTTCTTTAATGACCTTATATCCAAACACAGTAATATACATATGTGTTAGAACTTCAGCATGAATATTGGGAGATTTGGACCCTAACATCGACTTTCTTCCATCCCTTTTATCCTGCATGTGCTGAGCAACCTACCATGTGCAGACATTCTGTTAAGCATTATAAACATTCTGGCTACAGTGAGTTAGGGACGAGATTTATTTTTAAGTGCCACACAAATATTCTATTAAAGTTTGGAAGGGGATGGCAGAAAAGCCTTCTCTCCTTCCCCTTAGCCTTCCAGCTTGGTTGGGCTGGTGAAAGGGCCCCATTAAAACTCAACTATGAGGTTAGTGAGTCAGCAGCTTGTCAAGCCTGGGACTCACTTGGCTAGGAAGCAGAGATGATGCCCAAGCCAGCAGCCTGCACCACCTCAATTTCCCCTCCTCTCCTCCACTGTGACGCAGGGCCCCTCCGGGCCCCTTCCGGACGCCGGGGGTGGGGGGCCCGCTCCACCCACTGCGTGCCCACTGGCAGCCCTGAGCCCCTCCCTGGCAGACTTCTCCCTCGGCTCCCACCATAGGGCTGCCCCTTAGCCACGCCTGCGCCTTAGAGCCCAAGGAGGGTGAGAGGCTGGGCCCCGCCGGCGGGGGAGGAGGAGGGCTGGGAGAAGCCCCGCCCGCTGCCGCGACGCCATTTGCCACTGCCGAGCGTGGGCACAGGCGGCTCTCGCAAGCCCGGGTGACCAACCTCTCCCGAGCACGCTTCTCGACCTCCCGCACAATCTTCATCCCGCGCACTTCTCAGCGTCGCCTGTCGGAGTCACCGCCTTTCCTGCCGCCAGCCTGAGCACGGCCCCGCACGCCACAGGCCAGTCTTTGCCGCCATGCCCAAGAATAAAGGTAAGGACGCTACTGGGACCGGGGCCCTGCTCCCCGCCGGTTCCCTGACTCTGCTCGCGGCCTCGAGGTCAGCCCAGGCCGCAGTGACCTTCCTGCCATCTTTCCTTGCCTCTCCTCGGGCTGCATTCTCTGCGTCCTACTCGGAGCTCGGCAGAAGCGCAGGGAAGTTACTCCAGGCTCCCAGTTTGGTCACATTGGGGTGGAGTCGACGCCATTTTTTTTTTGTAGGGCCTCCTGTGTGAGAATGTGGGCTCGTGCCCCCGATTCGCGCCACATTGACCAAGGCGCCAGGGGGACCCGGGAGAGCACCTGCCTCGGACTTCTCGGGCTTCCAACACCTGGGGAGTTAAGCCCTGGGAGCCATTCTGAACTTTGAAAAAGGTTGATGCCTTGCTTGTTTTCGTGCCCATCTGGCACCTCCTCCCTAGGATTCTTTATGGACACTTAGTTGGTACTGCTGAGGCCGCTCCCGTGTAGCCGGTGGCCAGTACTTTGATGCATTCTTAAAGTTCATCCCTAGAGAATCACTTTGCTCCATAGTTTTACCGGGCTTAACTTTTTCCACAGAGCACTTGACCCATATTTAGCCAACTTTTCCACCTTTGTTTCAGATCATGTGTATGTTTTGATGGAAAAAAATAATGATTACAAATTCTAAGCAGCGTTCCCGAGGTCAATCTCATTTTTGTATATTTTCAGTATTTTGTGGTGGTGTTTTTTGGTTTTGTTTGTTTGTTTGTTTGTTTGTTTGTTTATGGGATCAAATCTATCCTTACCAGCACTCTACCGCTTTGCTTTGCTCTGTCTGTCCCCAGGCTGATCCGAAATTTGCTCTGTACCCTAAACTAACATTGAACTTGGGATTCTCCTGTTTCAGCTTCCCGAGTACCTGGAATTACAGGCTTGCTGTATTCATTGTCCTCGAAATTTCTCAAAAATATAAAGTAAAAAGTAGTGAAAAGCTTTTATTTCCCAAAGGAGAGGAACAAACACATTACACAGCCCTTAAGAACTTGAGTGGGGGGAGGGGTGCGCGCCTTTAATCCCCAGCACTTGGGAGGCAGAGGCAGGTGGATCTCTTGAGTTCCTCAGCCTGGTCTACATAGTGTGCCAGGACTACACAGAGAAACTTCTCTTTTAGAAAAAAAATAAAATCTTTGGGCAGAGATGCACATCTTCCTGGTTAAGAGAACCAAAGTTAGGTTCCCACACCCACATGGGGCTGCTCATAACTCCAGCTCTAGGGGATCCAGTGCCCTCTTCTGCCTCCCCCGCCCCTCTATAATCACACACACATGGTTTTTTTTTTAAACTTGTCTTTGATCTTTCATCCTTGGGACCTTCTCCCTTGCCCCATTCTCTTTTTCTGCTTGAAAGTTGGCTCCAAGAAGTCTAGTTAGATAATTACTCTTTGTGCCTGTCACCATTTACATTAGCCCTCTGAGTACTTGGTCACAGTTTTGTGAACAGATTGATTTAAGATAGTCTTGCAGTCCTTCCTCTAACCCTTCCCACAAATGTAGCAGCGGACTGACTTGTCTGGCTTCAGTGGGAGAAGGTGCACCTGGAAGAGGAGATGGTGGGGGCAGGGACACCCTGTCAGAGGTGGGACCCGGAGGGGGGAACAAAGTTAGACCAGGAGAAAAAAGATAGTCTTGCTATGTGCCCCCAGCTGGCCTTAAACTTGTCTCCCTCTCACTGCTGGGCCTCAAAAATGAAGGTTGCCAGTCTTTGTGCAAGGATTGTTGCTGATTATTGTAAGCATAATATGTTCAAACTTTTAAAATTCCTACCTGTAGACGTCCTTATTCTGAGATGGCAGCTGGAGCACCTCAATAGGTGAGGGGTCTTAATCTCACCCTAACTCTAGTGACTGGATTTCCAGTTGTCACACTAGTTGTCAGCCCTAAGAGGATGGGAATGGTGTCAGTCATAATCACACTGGCTCAGTAGTACTTAGCCTAAAAGATGCTCAATAAATATTTGTTGGACTTACTCACCTCCTGTCTGGTGACTCCACCCATAGGTGAATAGTAGATTCCCATTTGGTTCCAGGGAAACAGAATTTCTACACTAAATCACCTTCTAGTCGCTAGCCTGGTATGTTTTAAGAAGTATCCTACCTGGGCTTATTTCTCTGAAACACCTCTGTAGTTTAAAGAAAGGATTTAAGAATTGTAGTTGAGCTTAAGAACTAGGCAAGTCTTTTAGAAAGAGAGTGGGGTTTAAAAAGAAAAGAGTGGTTATTTTGTTGCTGTTCTGTCATACTCAGTCTTGGTCTCATTTCATTCTTTGTTTGTTTGATACAGAATTTTCTGTGTAACTCATTGTCCTGGACCTCACTCTGTATAGATCAGGCTGGCCTCAAACTTAGAGAGATCCACCTGCTTTTCTACCTCTGGGATTAAAGATGCACTGGCTTTCATTCTTTCAAAGAGAATTTGAAAAGCATTTGATTTCCTGGCAGTAAAATAGAAAGGGGAATACTGGGGACTCTTGAGATTACAGGCAAGTACCACTATACCTGTCTTGCTCATTTCTTTTTTTCCATTGTATGGTACCACTGTTGATAGATATTAAGATATTTAGGGAGCACTGGCTGCTCTTCAGGGGTCCTTCATTCAGTTCCCAGCACACACTTTGCAGCTTACAACTGTCTAAGGAGGGTTGAGGCTGGATCTAGGATCTCAAGCATTTGCAGGTCATCCAGAGTCCTCTTTTAGTGCCTCCTTAGGCTCCAGGAATGCTCACAATAGACAGGCAGACATGAACAACATTAAATACATTTTAAAAGAGGCTCTAGAGGCAAGTAACACCCTGCTTTTAAAACTATACTATCTCCATTACGTTATGGTACACTTCAAAAGATAAAGTTTCAACTCATGGGATTACTAGCCTTCTGCTGTTATGAAATCAGTATGTTCCATTCTAGAAGCAATAATTTCATTTTCCTCTCACCTATCATGGGGCGGAGTGTGGGGGGTCAGGTACAGTTTTGTAAAACTTATCAGGACCCAGTATGGTAGCTTACACTTGTACTCCCAGCATTCAGGAGACTGAGACAGAAGGATTACCCCACTTTCAAAGCTAACGTGGGGGCCGGGCGGTGGTGGCTCACGCCTTTAATCCCAGCAATTGGGAGGCAGAGGCAGGTGGATTTCTGAGTTCGAGGCCAGCCTGGTCTACAGAGTGAGTTCCAGGACAGCCAGGGCTATACAGAGAAACCCTGTCTCGTAAAATCAAAGCTAACATGAGCTATAATGAAAGACCCTGTCTAAAAAAAGAAGACAGCTGAAGCCTGTGTGGTTAAGATTGTGGAACAGAATTCTCTGGAAAGGAGCCTTAATATGAGAGCCCTGGTAGGACGGAGGAGGGTTGAGGCTGCATCTGGGATCCCAAGCTCATCGACTACAATTTTGAATGAGTTATTTAATCCCTGAACTTTAGTGAACTTACTGGTAAACTGGAACTAAATGACAGAATATTCAAGATGATTGTGACAATTGGGTGGCACTCTGAAACAGCAGGTAAGAGCATGGCCACTGCACTCACCTAACCATCTTGAGGGCGGCCCCATGCCCAGCAAAAGGAACTCAGTAAATCTTGGGAGGGTTTTTTTCTTTCTAACCTTACTCAACAGCTTCTGTACTTGATATTATCACTTCTGGGTTTAGGCTTTTATGGCATTCCTGTGTGTGAATACATATCTATTTGTCTAGATTCAGTTCTTGTGTTTTCTTGGTTGTTTTGTCATTCCTATTTTGTTATTGTGTCTTTAATTTTATTATTGTTCCTTAGATGCCTTCATTTTCTCATGACACAGAATGAAACCATATGGGGTGGGAGATGGAGCCTAGGAATCAGAATATATGGCTGGGCAGTGGTGGCGCATGCCTTCAATCCCAGCACTTGGGAGGCAGAGGCAGGTGAATTTCTGAGTTTGAGGCCAGCCTGGTCTACAGAGTGAGTTCCAGGACAGCCAAGGCTACACAGACAAACCCTGTCTCGAAAAATAGAACAACAACAACAACAAAACAAACAGAATATATGAAAAAATGAGGGTTTTAGTTAGGAAATTCCATGAGGAGTCAGGAGGCTAATGTGGTAACATTATACACCTGAAGGTGGTAAGTTTAACACGATTAACCAGATTGCATCAATTTTTAAATTTAAATGGCTTTTAAAGATGCTATTCTAGCTGGGTAGTACTAGTACATACCTTTAAGCCCAACAGTTGGGAGGCAGAGGCAGGCAGATGGATGTCCGAGTTCCAGGTCAGTGTGGTCTACACAGAGAAACCCTGTCTCCAAAACAAACAAAGGCAGTGTTTTTAAGTCTGTTAAACAATGTTTGTCTAACACTTTTCTCTTCATAGTGTTTTGCAGATAACTGATACCTTTTTTTTTTTCTTATCAAAACCACTAGGAAAAGGAGGTAAAAACAGGCGTAGAGGGAAAAATGAGAATGAATCTGAAAAGCGAGAGCTTGTATTCAAGGAGGATGGACAAGGTAAGATGCTAGAGAAGCTGGGCTCTTATTTGAGTTTCCTATTTGTTTTCCTATGTTGGGGATCGAACACTTTCTGGCTAACAGACTAGACTTCTGGCTGGCTGCCTCTGATAATGTTAGAGTTTATTTGCACCACCATTTGGGTATTACCTTTTCTTAAAAGATTCTGGTTAAGAATTTGGCATTTTAAGCCAGGCATAGTAATACACATTTCTTTTTTAAAAATAAGATTTATTTTATGTATAGGACTACACTGCCACTGTCTTCTCTCTAGCCCAGTAATACACACTTTTAATCTCGACACTCAGAGGCAGGGAGACAAGCAGGCGGATCTGTTGACTTCCAGGGTAACCAAGGCTAAATGACAATAAATATCCCATCTCAAGAAAAAGAGGATAATTTGGCAAATGACCCAAGTGAAGGAAGATTCTGGCTTTCCAAGAATAAGTACTGTTATACTAATTCAGCAAGGATATCACTAACATTTATGATATTTGTACTGAAAGTGTCATGAGATTTCTCTAATAAAGATTCAAAGACAGAAGTAAGGGCATGAAACGAGATCTGAGTCTGAGATTTCTGAGATATGATGTATATCCTGATACCTTTGATCTCTTGAAGTAGAGCATAGTCGTGAGCAGTATAATTCAGACATCTAATAACAGGCCCAGGTTGTTACATTACAAAGTCTGTCTTCTGGTTCAACCATTAACTAGTCAAGTGTTTAGTTCCCTCTGTTTATTCCATATTTGCCCTTTGTATATTTATTCTTTATATATAAAACCACATGTTCTTGTTTAATCTTCAGTGGACTATTATCAAGTTGTTTTTATCAAAAAGGGCAATATTTCTTGCATTTTTTTTCTCTTAGAATATGCTCAAGTAATCAAAATGTTGGGAAACGGACGACTGGAAGCCATGTGTTTTGATGGTGTAAAGAGGCTGTGCCACATTAGAGGGAAATTAAGAAAAAAGGTAAGTATTTGGACATCCATTTTATCCTAATAGAGAAGTGGTGAGGAGTATAGTGGAATGCCTTAGTGGAGTGGCTGCATGTGTTGCTGGGAAGCCATCCCAGGCCCCCTTAACATGTTAAGAACAACCACACTATATTAGTGAGGTTCATGCTCGGCCCCCCCACCTCTACAGGGATGTTCCTGTAAGTCCAGTGTAAGACCATAGAAGGAATTCAAAGATTACATTCTTAACCATTCACCCAACAAATCTAATTTGAAGAATGGTCTGAAAAACAAATACCCTATCTTCAAAACTGTTGATGGTGTGAAGAGGGAGGGGCCTGGAGAACTATTCCAATTTTAAGGAGTCCTAAAGAGGTATGGCAAATGGCCCTTTGCGTTCCAGTAAGTCCCAGCACTGAGTGGCAGGTAGTTGCAGGGGAGAGAATGCTTTATTTTCCTGATACCAGTCCTTCACAAAGGAAAAGGATGTGTCAGTGTGGGTAGGTAGAAGACAGTGACTTAGAAAACCATAGTTTTCTGGGGTTTTTTAAAGATTTGTTTACTTTATGTATGAATACACTGTTGCTATCTTCAGACACACCAGAAGAGGGCATCAGATCCTATTACAGATGGTTGTGAGTCATCATGTGGTTGCTGGGATTTGAACTCAGGACCTTCAGAAGAGCAGTTAGTGCTCTTAACCGCTGAGCCATCTCTCCAGCCCCATTTTTCTGTTTTTATAGTAGATAACCAAGTGGTTTGTAAACTCATTAGTTCCTAATTGAATCATCTCTAGGATTTCATGATTTCATTTTATTTAAAACATATCATACGCCGGGCGGTGGTGGCACACGCCTTTAATCCCAGCATTGGGAGGCAGAGGCAGGCGGATTTCTGAGTTCGAGGCCAGCCTGGTCTACAGTGAGTTCCAGGACAGCCAAGGCTACACAGAGAAACCCTGTCTCGAAAAAACAAAATAAAACAAAACAAAAAACATGTCATACAGTGATTTTTCTTTTGTAGGTTTGGATAAATACCTCAGATATCATATTGGTGGGCCTCCGAGATTACCAGGTAAGTCACTTTTCAGTTTGTTGTTGATTTGTTTGAACTTGAGGATCCATTTTATATTTATTTTATGTGAGTATAGTGTTGCTCTCTTCAGACACACCAGCAGAGGACATCAGATCCCATTACAGATGGTTGTGAGCCACCATGTGGTTGCTGGGAATTGAACTCAGGACCTCTGGAAGAGCAGTCAGTGCTCTTAACCAGTGAGCCATCTCTCCAGCTCTGAGGTGCCATTTTCTAACAGTCCATGTGTCTTAGGCATTATGCTGGGGGTCCCTGGCATTATGGTTCCCAAATGCCAGTCTGTGGAGTCAGAGATTTAGTTTTTCTCTGTCGTGACTATTTGAAGTTTTCCATTTTACAATGACCGATACTACTGTATAATAGGTTTCTATACTTTAGTTGTCCTCCAGTTTTTCTTTTTTACTTTATACATCCTTTAAAATTTAATAACCAATTGTGTGGGGTTTTACAGCTGAATGAATCTAGTTATATCCCACCAATGGCATATAGCCTGATATATTCATTTTTTTAAAAAATTTACTTACTTCCCAATATCAGCTCACCCTCTCCTCAGTACCCCCTTACGCAGAACCTCTCTCCCTCTCCCCCTCCCCTTCTCTTCTAATTGCTATGGCACAAGCAAAAGGAAGAAAGGGTCTGTTTCGGCTTGGTTTGAAGGGACAGTCCATCATAGTGGACATTGCAGCGGGAAACAAAGGCAGCTGATCAGTTCCCCCCATCACAACCACTATGTCTGTCCCTTTAATACATTTTGATTTGTTTGCCTCTTACCATACTTAGTTTTTTACTTTTGTGTTCCAGATTAAAAGAATTGACATCTTTGTTTCAAACTATAGGGTTCTCTGTAGGTGATTTGTCACTCCATAGGGGCATAGCCGGTGTTTGGAGACTATTCTAGGTACCATAGCTTGAGTGAGGGTCTTGGGTAGGGTACTGGTGGTATGGAACACCCTTTAATGCATAGCATTCCACTGGCTCAGAGTTATCATTAGTGCTTTGGTTGAAAAAAAGGTGCTCTAAATTCATAAACCACTTATTCTTTTTGATCTTACGCCCCTGCTAGCTTCCACAGCTATCCACACATACATGCATGTACATACACATTGCCATGGACTGGGTTGCTTTGGGGACCCCTTGCTCTGCGGGGTGATAAAAATTCTGGCCTGATGGGCAAAGAATTCAGCAAGTGACACAAGGGAGTGTGGTATCTGAATGCAATTTGTACAAAGTGAAAATCAGGCTTATATAGAATACAGAGAACAGGGCAGACAACAGAAGTCACCTAGGCAGGTTAAATTCTCTGGGTCTGTCTGAGGCGAGTAGCTGAAGGTTGTATACTAGTATTCCTTGGCTGTAACATAGATAATTAGTGACAGAAGCCCTAAAACTTCTCTCTGGTTAGTAAAGCAATTCTGCCTTGTGTGGGACTGCTCTGATAAGTGCCTAACTGCTAGCTTTAACTCTTGAGACACCCTGTCTGGAAAGACAGCTTCTTTGTAAAGATTCCAAGCTAATTACAGCTAGGAAATCTATTAGGATTATTGAAACACTGTGGAGGCCAGGAAATAATGTTTAATTTCAGTTTTAGCTAATAATGAAATATTTCTTAGGGCACCTTTATGCCTGAATAAAGAAAGCATGCAGATCTCTCCACAGACTTGAGCAGAGACCAATCTGGAACACATCTGAGCTAGGAGATGTCAGCAACTGACTACCTCAGGAGACTGACTCCTTTTGAAGCGTAGGAGGATCAGGTCCATGATCAGGTTTTTTAGGCCTGTCATACAGACACTACAGAAGTAGACGAGTGCTGCGTGACAACACATACATATTAAATTCCTTAGTTTTTGATACCAAGTCTCAGTCTTGACTTGCGGTGTTTGATTGCTTGGTAAATTTTTCTAGGGAAGCATTTGTGCTTCTTTATTTGGTTTTTCGAGACATGGTTTCTCTGTATAGCCCTGGCTGTCCTGGAACTCACTCTGTAGACCAGGCTGGCCTTGAACTCAGAAATCCACTTGCCTCTGCCTCCCAAGTGCTGGGATTAAAGGCGTGTGCCACCACCACCCTTTATATTACTTTATAAGTAATATAAAGGATTAAGTCTGTGTGGTTCTGCTGTTAGAGATGTGAGCTTTATCTTCCCAGAATTTTTAGTTATTTCTCAGTTGTGTTCATAAACCTGAGTTAAATCTAAGGAAGTGGAAAAAGATTTTATGTCAAAATATTGAGATTTGAACTTTTAAATTCAATTTGAAAGTTTTATATGATATAACAGATAATAGTGTAATATAATCAGATCTAAAAATCGCTTTTTTTTGTTTTAAGGACAACAAAGCCGATGTCATTTTAAAATACAATGCAGATGAAGCTAGAAGTCTCAAGGCCTATGGCGAGCTTCCGGAGCATGGTAAGGACTGAGTTATTCTTAACAAATCTTATGGTGTTTAGGTTGCCTGCTGGCATTTAAGCAGTGGATGAAATTTTATAGATTTTTACAGATGATCCTATTAGAGTTAAGCATACCTGTTTATACTTCATATTAGATACCATAAGAAAGAAGGTACTAAAATTCTGTTCCTGATAAAAGTGTGTTTAGTGAGAAAGTACAGTATCGGCCAAAGGAATTATTTGTTATGGTATGTTCAGACTCTTTCAAGAAAGGTTGGTGGTACAGTACGGTTCAGTCACAGCCACCTTAGCATACACAAACCAGTTTCAGTCACTAACACTGTTGAAAACACTCCTTCAAGAGTGCCCTTGCTTGTGTATAAATATAAGGGGTAGTGACTACATAGTATGGTGAATAGATTTCAGTGAATGTCACTTTTAATCTATTGTATCATTTTGCATTAATATATGTTTTTTAAACTTTATTTCCCTCCCCAAAATACAAGCCTCCTATACCCTTTTCAGAGGAAAAATATCCTTTATACACTGTTTTGTAAGTCTATTTTTTTCATGTGTCAGGTTTTTTTGTAAATGCCTGCACTGTGGTTCCTTATGAGAACATGACCTCTTGTAAACAGTAAGACCATACTGAGAATTATAAATTTGCCACTCCATTCTAGGAAACAGTAAGAGATTTGGGGATGAAGTAGTACATTGAGTCCTTTTCATTCTTTAGAGAAAAGCATGACTTACCCAGATGTTTCTTCCTAATTAATTGATGGGAATTGGTGGTTCTTTTCTTCTCTTGTTTTTGTGTCTTGTTTCTTTTGTTTGTTTGTTTGTTTGTTTGTTTGTTTGTTTCTGTATGGTTCACTTGGATCAGGAGTTAAGTTTTCTGGACACTTGAAACTTTCCTTAATACCAGGGCCAGTAATGCATGACTCCTCAAATCTATCTCCCTCCTAAAGTAACTACCTTTTCTTTTTTCTTTCCTTTTCTTTTCTTTTTTTTTCTTGACATAGGAAATAAAGTTGTTAGTATGTATATAAACTTCTGAAGTTTACCTGAAGGGTGTAATTGCTTCAGAGGTAGTATAATTAGAGATTGTCTTTCTTGGGAGCCCTTGGAAACAATATTTTGCTCCACATAGCAAAATTAGTAGAAAGTTGGAAGTCAATATTTTTATTATATTATCAGTGGTTTTTTTGTGTGTGTGTTCTTTAGCTAAAATCAATGAAACTGATACATTTGGTCCTGGAGATGATGATGAAATTCAGTTCGATGACATTGGGGATGATGATGAAGACATCGATGATGTAAGTAGACACATCCTGCTTTTCCTGCTTTCTGTTCATGAGTTATATACAAAGATAATAGCCCTTTCCCTTAAATGTCTATAATACTCGGACTAGAGAACATTTAAACAAGTGTGTATGTATATATCTGTGTATGTGTTTGGAGTGGGAGGAACATTCAGAAAGAGGAAGATGATCAAAGTGGAGATATGAAAGAATAATAAGTGAATATTGGATAGAGACATGTCTGTGCGTGTATGAAATGTTGCAGTGAAAACCATTATTTAGCACAAATAATGTATACAAATAAAAGTATATTTGGGAAACTGAAGCCAGATGATTTCTGCAAGTCAGCCCGGATTGCAAAGTAAATACCAGGCCAGCCAGAGTTACACAGCAATTCCTTGCACCCACACCTAGCTTTCAACATGGTACTATCAATAACAAAATATGCTTCTTTTTTAAAAAAGAAATACGTAATTTTTATGTGCATTTTTGCCTGCATGTCTGTCTGTGTGAAGGTGTCAGAAGCCCTGTAACTGGAGTTGCAGATGGGTATAAGCTTCCATGTGGCTGCTGAGAATTGAGCCCTGGTCCTCTACTAAATACTGCATTAAATACCTTTAGAAAAACATTTTAAGGCTGGAGAGATAGCTTAGTAGGTAAGGGTTCCAAAGGACCCAGGTTTGAGTCACAGCACCCACCTGTAAACTCCAGTTCCAGAGGACTTCTTACGTCCTCTTTCTGACCTCAAGGGCACTAGGCACACGTGTGGTGTGCATATAAAATAAGTAACATTTTAACACATACTCCACAATAGGAAGTGATTTTTTTTAAATGTAGGTTTCTTTGGAGATTTGGGGGTGGGGGAAGTTAGTGTAGTATTGGTGTCTAAGTTCTAAGATTAAATATATGCTCCACCACTCCCAGCAAAACATACTTTGACTAAATTATTACTTGTATTTTGGCAGTAGAATGAGCATACAGTAACCATGTTATGGGTTATATGCTAATCCAAAAGTTTTGATGCTTATACTAAGGTGAGACTCTATAGGAAATTACACAATCTTGAGTAAAGCCATAACTCAGTGGTAGGATACTTCCTAGCATGTCCAGGGTCCTGAGGAATCACCTAGTAATTCAGAAAGCAAACAGGGGGAGAGAAAAGGAAACATAGGAAGAAGCTACAGGTCTATGGTCCTCTTTTTATACTTTTATTGTCCTTTACTTATGTGTAGTATGTGTGAGTTGGGTACCATGTATACCATGTGTATATTGGAGGGGTGCACATGGAGACTAAAAAAGAGAGCATCCAATCCTCTGGAACTGGAGTTAAAGGTGATTTGGGTGCCAGTAACAAAACTCTGCAGGAGCAGTAAGCAATTTTAACCATCTCTACCCCTAGAATTTATATTGTTGCAAGTACTATCTTAAAATATGTATTTATTTTGTGTACGGGTGAACAGGCATTCCTGTAGTAGGCCATACATGTTAAGTTCAATTCACATGGGTTCTAAAGAGCCTCAGCTTTGGCAACAAACACACCTGCCTTTTGAGCCATCTTCCTGGCCCATGAACTATGTCTTGGTTGGTTTAGGTTTGTTCTTAAAAGCTTGTTCTGTCACCTGAAACCTCTGCTTTCTCTCCTGGGTACATTTCTCTAGCTGTTTTCTACATGTTTAAAGGTATTATATCAGTACTGAAACCAAATTGAAAGAAAAGGATTTAAGACATAACTTGTTTGTTTGTTTTTATTTTTTTATTTTCGAGACAGGGTTTCTTTGTATAGACCTGGCACTCACTCTGTAGACCAGGCTGGCCTCGAACTCAGAAATCCGCCTGCCTCTGCCTCCCAAGTGCTGAGATTAAAGGTGTGTGCCACCACCGCCCGGCCGACATAACTAGTTCTTAAGGGTCATAGTCATGGTACCTCTTATCTTTTCCTAATCCCAAAATACTAAATCTGAAATCAGGGCTGGAGAGATGGCTTGGCTGTTGATGAAGCTTACTGTCTCCTTCCTTTTGCACTACTTGTGTTCTTATCTTACTTCTTAAATCAAAAAAGAATGTTTTGTGGGGGTGGGGGTGTCTGCATACATGCATGTGAGTGTCAGTTGAGGCTAGAAGAGTATGTTAGGTTCCCTGGAGCTGGAGTTGCAGTCAGTTATGAACTACCTCATTGGTGATAGGAACCATACCAGGGACCTCTGCATGATCAGCAAGCATTCTAAAGGAGCAAAGAATCCCAAAGTCCTAAGGGAAATGTTGTCGTGGGTTACATAGGAAATCAACTTGGTTTGAAGAGAAAATTCCACATGTAAGCTTTTCTCAATTACAACTCAACTTTTAGAAACCCCAGTCTCCGTAATATTTTACATGATACGTGTTATTTTTCTAAAGATTGTGTAGGCTTGTGTGTGCGGGTGCCCACTGAGGCTGGCAAATGGCATTGGTCCTGAGGTCCTCTTCCTCCAGGGTCCACTAGCACTGCACCCCCACAATCACACATATAGGATCTGTTTTAGAATTTTCCATTTGACTTAATGTTCTTTTCTCTTTCAGATCTAAAATGAACTCAACATTTTACATTCCAGTCTTCCTGAAGATTGTCCTTCAAGTTTGGAATCAGGCCATAGACCTCAAAAGTTTTCACTATCATCTTGATTGTAATTTGTTGAGGCAGATTCGGTACTACAGTCTTTCATAACTGATAATCTTAACTGATATGCTAAGCCCACTTTGTTGATTCGATGAAATTGTCCTTACGAAGACCATTTAAGGGAAAAAAAAAACCTTTCATACTTTGACCCCTTCCAGTAAGTAAATGGGTGTTTTGAATAAACTATTTGCCTTGTACTCAGTATAAATTATGATTAAGTCCTACCTTTGCATAGCTGTTGACTGTACAGTCTTTGTGTATATTCTAGTTGCCCAGAGATTTTTGATACAAATGGAGGCAGAAATCTTTGTTTTGTTTTTGTTATATTTTGAGACAGAGTCTAACTTTGTATCTGAGGCTAGCTTGGAGTTCACTGGAGTACTGGTGGACCTCAAACTTGCTATGATCCTCCTTTCTTGACCTCCTGAGTGCTGAGAGCTTATGTATGTACCACCATACCTGGCAGAAATCTATTTAAATGCAAAAATGGTAAGTCTGCTTTTCATATTTAATTATGTGGCTATTTTTATACTAGTTTTGATACCATGTACATTTTTTTCATAATTTTATTTTTACAGTCATCACCTTACTGGAGGAGGAAAGGCATTTCCAAAATGTTTTTTGGGGTTTGGGGTTTGTTTGTTTGTTTGCGGGTGGTGAGTGTTGAGATAGGTTTCCACACCAGGCTGGCTGCAAGCTCTTCCTCCCTCTGCCTCCAAGTGCTGGGATTAAAGGTGTGTA
>NC_045030.1:152665403-152671201 GCF_008632895.1 Mastomys coucha
CTCCAAAATGTTTCTAGAAACTAGTTTTTCATGCCAATTTTGAATTAAGGTCAGTAGTTCCAAATGTTGACCGCTAGGTGGTGCTCAGTTGTCGTCACATAGAAATACTATTTTAATTGTTGAAATGGTTGGTTTTCTCAACTAGTGTGAATAGGAAATTTCCCAAACAAAGAAAAGATTGTTTTAATCATGTGTGTAGGATATTTTTACCCAACAGAAAGATTGTGTTGGAGTATTAATTTTTTTTTACAGGAGTCTTATTCACATAAGCTACAATTTTGAGTGCTTTATAAACACATAAAACATAGGCAAGTAAAGATTTAAATTTATAGCTGTATAAACATATGGCAAAAGTATAAGTTAATGCTTTTTCAGGCTTTCCCTAAACTGAGGGGAAATGAGGGGATAACAAACTTAAGCCTGATAGAATGGCATGGCCTGTGACCCTGCACGGAAAAGGTCTGGGCAGGAGGATCAAGAAATCAGCATGTTTTCAGAAACTGGTTTTTAATGCCAATTTTGAAGTAATGTCTCAACAAAGTTCATAAAAAGATGCTTTCTTATTTCTGAATCAAAGAGCTATAGCTGAGAAAGTAGCATGTTGCAGAGGATCTTCTACTCTGGTTTTACATTAGGGACAAGTTTACTATGTGGACAGTCTGGGGAGGGTCCAGGGGAATCCCATTTTCTTTCTACGGGGAAATTAGGTTTGCTCTTATTTAGGAGTTCTAAGACTAGGAACTGAGCTAGTCAGAATTCACTAGACAAGCTGAAATCATTCAAGTTTAAAATCAAGATCCATCAGGCCGCTTGTGGACCTTGTATTCTACTAGCATCCAGAAAGCTTTTCGTTCCTGAAAAGTGGTACACAAAGGAATGCATCGGCACATGGTTTCACAAGCAAGAGGTCTTTTCTAATTATTTGTTGACTATAACTTCATCTCCTAGGTTTGCGCACACTGCCTCAAAATCCGAGGTACCATAAAAACATTAGGAAAGACACAGTGGTGCAGTGTCTATTTCTTACTGTGTGGAGTTCCTCCGTGTTTATCTTGGCAGACTACATCTGAGAACAAGGCTGCTGATAGCCTTGAAGCATTTGCTGAGCGCTTGTCTTCCTTAATTAGACCTCTGAACCTTAAAAGTGTTTCACCAGCTGGATGTAGCACACACCTGGGATCCCAGCACTGGGGGAATTTGTCATTGAATAGTAGTAGCCAGGGCTACATAAGGCACTGTCTCAAAAACAACAGTGGAAAACATTTTTGCTAAATTTGCAGTATTTTAATTCTGTGTGGGTGATACAGCTCAAAAGTTGACTTTCTACTTTCTGTAACAAACAAGATTTGAAATGTTTTTAGAAATTAGACATGACCCCACTTCTTATATCTTCTGGTGGTTTTATCTTTTTTTTTCCCTAAAGCAGCAGCATTTAGGTTTGGTATCCTAGAATATCTGGAGTCATATTGATTTAAAATAGTTGAATACAGTTGTATTAATACAGTATGCAAATGCTACCTGGAAGAGTTCTTTGTCGTGTATTTGGTGTGGGAATGAATTATAGTGTCTCAGATCACGTTTTAGTTCTAATAAGGAATAGAAATGGTCTTTAAGGAAATTGGTTTCTTTATTTTTGGTTCCTATAGTACAACTCCAAGCAGCACCCAGGAAGAAAAATAAAATGTTTGAAATCCAAGAATAATGCTTTTTTGTTTTGTGGAGGGGAGGATTGTTTTGGTTTTTTGAGGTTTTTCGGGTGCGGGTTGGCAGTTTTTTGTTTGGTTGGGTTTTTGTTTTTTTTTTTTTTTTTTGAGACAGGATCTCATGTACATCCAGGCTGGCCTTAAAATACCAATAGCTGAGGCCAGCCTCAAACTTCTGATCCTCTGCCTTTACCTCCCAAATGCTGGGGTTACAAGTGTGTACAAGCACACCCAACTAGAATAATACCTCTTCCTATTAAGATGATTTAACAAGTTAGTGCTAATCAATCTGATAGGCTCACACCAAGTTCTTGGTCTGATCCCCAACACCCATAAACAGAGCAGTTTGCTAGGGTTGTATTTTTCATGTAGTTTATTCCAGTTAGAGCATGAACATGGTATGTCGCTAAAGTGGCAATGTAACCACGCCAAGTGTCTGTGTAAAATGACTTGCCAGCATTAGTCGTTTGCCTGTTGAATCTTTCTTAACCATCTTTTAAGGGAACCACTAAGTATTCATGATAGAAATTTTTATATTTTATTGGAGAGTAGCCATTGGCTTACTCATCCCATGTATGGAATTGTGGCTGTAAGTTGTCGCTTAAAAAATTTTGTGACTTGTAATGTTACTTAATCTGAAATTGTCTTAGTAATAAACTTTAAATTACTATGCTGAGCAACATCTTTAATAGAAATTGTCAGTGTTGACTGCAGAGTTACTGAATAATCATATAGGTAATAGCATGTTTTAAACAACTAGATTTCTATTCATTTTGTATTCTGTTCAGATTTAATGATCACTATAAACTGTGGCTTTACAGTATCAGAACGAAGACAGTTTATAAAGATTAAAAAGGATTTGTATCTGGGTGATACTCATCCTGATCAGTAAAGATAGGTTTCATTTACATACTGATAGGATTCCCTTGAACTTTTGCACACTACCTTCAAGTTTACAGTTTACCTTAAACCATCATTTTCCATCCTTGTTCAGAAAATAACAAAATCTGAATTAAGTTGTATTACAAGTGTATGGAAACACTAGACTGAGCAATTGAGAGACTGTACTGGACACCTCTACCAGGTTCTTGAAAGAGAGACGGTGTGCTAGAAATAGAAAAGGAAGAACATGGGCACTGGGGTCAGTTGCTCTGTACCCCAACCCCTAGTCAGCTCTCTATCTACCACTACCTTTTCAACTTGTCTCAGCTTCATGATCCTAGTTTGGAATGTAGGGATGATAACAGCATCTACTATAGAATTATTGGAGGTTAATAACAAAGACATTTGTATGCATGACACATTTGGCATCTGCTTTTCACAAGGGGATCCAGGACTGTGTAAGAAGATGCATGTCTCCTGTGTTCCCTATGTACCATATCTTTTGCTTGCAGTCTTTAATTCCTATGATAGAAGGAACATGTAGAGTATATATTTGTATTATATAGACACTACAATGGCTGCCACGCCGCCTTTATTTAACTCAGCAGGTAAGAGTCTAAAAAGTTGCTTGAAGCTATTTTATAGAATCCCAACTGCTCTATATTTCTTCAGAGAAAGTTTATAGTTGCTAATAAAGCTAGCTATGGTGACGTGTCATTTTTATGCTTTAACAAGTCCTTTTGCCATAGATTCTTTTCCCATCATGTAGAACAATGTAAAGAAATCGGTTGCAAAGTACAATTAGAAAATAAAACACAAAAACACCCAACTATGTATACAGTTGTTTGTTTTCCTATTGAGGTTTTTAAGTACTTAAAGGTGACTCTTTTCTGAAATCTTGTGGCACATTAGAAGAAAAAGTACACTTTGTCCATTTCCTATTTTGACCTGGCTTTGGTTGTTTGAACTGATTGGATACACAATGTTCCTCATACCTATACTGAAGAAGACATTTTCTAGCCGGAAGCCAGTTGTCCAGAGTGATCTCAAATTACTAAACGGGATATTCAGTGGAAATTTTACGCTGTGCAAGTATGTATAAGTGAACCTGGAGTTCTGGCCAACTTGTCCACTTTGACTCTGATGTTAAGGGGAACGAGTTGCAGAACAGGATCTCACTGTGGAACCCAATAGGACCTTGAACTCCCAACAAAACTGCCTCAGCCTTCGGGTGGTAGGATTACAGGCATGTGCTATTCACCAGCCCAAGGCCCAGACCAGAAAATTTCTGAATTTGAATGTAAACTCCATTTTTCCTTTACTGTGAATTAATACAGATACTGATCAGGTATTTGACTGTGCTTTGCCACACACCCAGCAAGCAAGCACGTATACAGTGTATGCCAGCTGACCACCAAGTCTGGCACTGCCTAGAGATAGTTGCATCCCCACAGGCTGTATCCCATCTTTCACAGGTGCAGATTAGAAGCTCCAAGATTTTTTTCTTTTATGAAAAAAACTTTTTATCGGTTCTTCGTTTCACATCATGCACCCCAATCCCACTCAAAGCACACAAAAAGAAAAAGCATAGGTGAATAGCACATGCCTGTAATCCTACCACCTGAAGGCTGGAGGCAGTTTTGTTGGGAGTTCAAGGTCCTATTGGGTTCCACAGTGAGATCCTGTTCTGCAACTCGTTCCCCTTAACATCAGAGTCAAAGTGGACAAGTTGGCCAGAACTTCAGGTTCACTTATACATACTTGCACAGCGTAACACAGAAACACAGAAGATGTGTCACAGTGTGTCCCACAGTATACCCCTCTGTCCGTGCATCTTGCAAATGTTCACTGTAATGCCATTGGTCTGGTTTGAGGCCTCTAGCTTTTGTGACACCATCAATATTGGGTCCTCACCAGTTGTCCTTCCACTTATCCTGTTGTCCTGTGTCATGAAGATCCTACAGCTTTTGATCAGCAGGATTGACCCTTTGGTGGGTCCCAGTCATTCAGCAGATAAAGATTTTGGGATGGGCCAGCTCAGCCCTGGGTCTGTGTGATAGCTGAGCTGGTCAATATGCTGGCTCTCTTATCTGCGCCACCAGGGCAAGCTTTCCAGCATTTCTCCAGCTAGGCCACCCAATGCCATCAGCAAGAGCCAGGGTCATTCAGCTCTCCTACTCTCATGACCTTAGAGCTGGCTCATCCGCATCCACTGGTCCAGAGCCTGCTCCACTGTGTTGCCCAGTTAAGGATCAAGGAAGCTCCAAGTTTTTTACTGTGCTTCTAAACAGTAGGCCATACATATTGAAAATTTTCACAACCTCCTTGACTTCTAGAGTCTTTCAGAGAATTCAGAAAATTTTATGTTGATTATAAAGGTTACTGGAAAGGATACTAAAAAATGCCTGATAAATTGTTGAATGGAGTAAGAGTACAGAGCTACCCTGAGCTCCAGGAGCCACCTCTATTTGGGGATCTTGAACTCAAAACCTTGTTAGACTTCATTATATAAGCCTGATAAGTCATTGGTAGAGTGAAGCTGAAATCCTAGACCTGCTTTGATATTTCCTGTGACTGGTCCCTATCCTGAAGCTACTTGGCATTGACAGCCACTTGTCATTAGTGTAATACTTTGTAAAGTGCAATACTTGCAAGGAGTTTATATATTATAATTTGTGTGTGTGTGTGTGTGTGTTTTGTAAGGACGTCAGATGCAAGGGATCAGTGAAAAACATACAATTTTACCAAGATATTTACCAAAGCAAAATGGATTTTATTTAGTAAAGATGCAGGCTGAGCTCGAGAGATAGCTCAATGGTTAAGAGCACTGGCTGCTCGTCTAGATGACCGAGGTTCCATTAACAACAACCACATACTAGTTCACAACTATGTGCAACACCAGTTCCTGAGGCTGGATATCCTCTTCTGGCCTCACACTAGGCATTTGGGGAGTTCACATGGAGGCTTGCAGGCAAAATACTAAGACACAGATCTTTAGAAGAAAAACATTATTCTGAGGCAGGAAAGAGACTTAAAACATTTTTTGTGCAGGCATGCAGACCAGAGTTTAGATCCGCATAACCCACTAAATGTGAGTGCACATGGTGGTCCTCCTGCAGCTCCACCTTAATAAGATAGCTAAGCATATCAAGAGCTCTAGGTTTTGTTTGTCTGTTTTTTTGGGTTTCTTTCTTTTTTCTTTTTTTTTTTTTT
>NC_045030.1:152671947-152672392 GCF_008632895.1 Mastomys coucha
AAAAACGAAAAGAAAGGATAGAGACAGCCATAGTGCCTCATACCTATACTCCTAGCAGTTGGGAGGCTGAAACAAAAGTGCAGTGTAGCTGCCAGTGGCCATGAGTTACTGGGTTCCTGAAAGGACAGATGGGGCTGAATGGGAGACATAGCAAGAGAAGAATGAAACCAAGGCAAGGTTTCTGGTCAAGGCCCAATGTTTACTAGGGAGTCTGATTTTATAAAGGGAGGGAACCCGAACCCACCCCCCCAACACACACACACTATGCTAGGATCTTGTTGCCTCATTAGCATCTTGTTGCTTGTCAGGAGCTCTTCTGGAAAACAGACTCAGCTGCTCAGCAGGTAGTGGCTTCTTTCAGGAAGCTGCAGACTTGGCAGAACTAAGTCAGGAGACTCCACCCTAGGTGGGCTAGCCCCTGTGCACAGACAAGGTCTAATTCAGC
>NC_045030.1:152672431-152675844 GCF_008632895.1 Mastomys coucha
GGCACAGTGCAGTGGAGGCCAGCCTGGCCTAACAGTTCTATGTCAGCTAGAGCTACTGAATTTTTCTCACCAATGTGGCAAGAAGCAAGGGTGTACTTTGTTTGATTTATGGTTTGAAGGGAGTCCATCATAACAGGAAGAGCCATGGGGAGACATGGCAGTAGAATGAGGAGGTGAGTGACCACACTGGAACTGGAGATGGGACTCAGCAATGAGCAATGAATGCTAACGCTGCCCCATCTCTCTTCCTTCCTTGAATTCAGGCCAAGACTGAAGTTCATAGAATGCTGTCAGCCACATTCAGCTTACAGGCCAAATGTTTCTGAAAACTGGACCTCAGACATTCTGTTTCTTAGGTGATTACAAATTGAGTCAAACTGACAATGAAGAACAGCCATCACAGCTACAGATCAAGATCCTACCTCAGAAAATGGCACCTATTGTACCACCACTGAACAAGGACAGGAAGCTTTCGAAATGCTATCACAAGGCATAGTGGCTCCTTGAGACTGGAAATATGGTGACTCTTTTGCCTGGGGAGACATGGACAAACATCTGTTTGCACTGATGACAGACCAAAGAAAGGATGCCACCCAAATCTGTCTAGTTTATTGGAGTCATTTACAAGAGCATGAGTGACCTAAAAGCAAAAACCCCATCCCCACCCCAGCCTGTGTGATGATTCCTCAAAGCTGCATCCTTCTAGATGTTCCCAGCTTGCAGGCAACAGCATGGAAGAGAGTCTCTTCCCTCCCAGCCAATTGTTTAGTCCTTACAGAACCTTCGAGAGGGGCCATATGGCAACTTTCTACTTATTTCCTCTGTGCATACATTCTCATCTATGTGGGTTGTATATGTGTGTGCAGATGTACATATGTGCAGAGGCCAGACACCAGCCTTAGATACCATTCCTTAGGCTGCCTGGAACCTGGGCCAGACTCTGAGCAGCAAACCCCAGGGAGCCTCCTGTGCCAGCCACCCAAGTGGATTATGAGTATGCTCCTTCACATGAAGATTTTTATATGAATGCTGGGAATCTAACTCAGGTCCTCAAATGTGCACCCCGAGCACTTCACTGCCTGAGCTGGGTTCCCTGGCCCCAATCTTGTAACTAACTGAGCTTCCTGAGCCTTGTACATTTTCTTAGCTTTCTGAATTCTATGAGCCTCTGTCTTCATTCCAGGACGGACTGCTTCAATAGTGATGAAACAGTTACACAACACTGGCTTACTTGTAATCTTAGCACTAAGGAGGCAGGAGGATTACCTCAAATGGAAGCCAGCCTTGGCTACACACTGAATACCAGGCCAGCCTTGGCACAATGTGAGACCCTGTTAAAACAACAACAACAACAATAATAATAATTGTAGTAATAATATTTTTAAAAATTCTCTCCAGGGGCTGGAGAAGTGGCTCAGCAGTTAAGAGTAGTGATTGCTCTTCCAGACAACTTGGTTTCATGTCCAGCACCCACACAATGGCTAACCACTGCCACGGACTGGGGTTTCTTATGGGGTCCCTTGTTCCGCGGGACAATGGGTTCTGGCCAGGTGTGCACAGGATTCGGCTTTGACAAATAGACACTACACAAGAAGTGTTCTACCTGAATGTATTTCTTAAAAAATTGACTTGAGGCTTTTACAATCATTGCAAAAGAGAAAAGAAAAATCTGGCAGCTCAGTAGTTGAGGTACATCTGAGTCCATCTAAAACACACTAGGTCTAAAACAGCAGCCATCTCCTCTGGACTGGTGCAGTGCCCCTGGGCTCCAAGTATGTTCGGGCTGCATGGTCCTGGCCAGAGTCCCAGGGGGCTGCGGGTGCGCGAGCCAGAAGGGTAGAGGCTCAAATCTCAAATCTTCAATGCTGAATGTTTGAATCTCAAATGCTCAATCTCTTGAGTCTCTGGTGCTGCACCCCCTGGGCCCAAAAGCTCTGGGCCCGGGGGGCTACGGACTTCCACCTAGGTTCTGGTTCTAGCCCGAATGCAAGCGAGTCCAAACGCTGAATGCAAACCGCTGCATCTAGAATGCTGAATGTTCTATGTTGTAGACTCTCTCACACACACACTCTCAGATCAAGGTCCTGCCCATCCTAGGTAAAACGCCCACTATGTTAATCTTTTGGGGAAGTAGAGACAGTCTCTTGCTAATTCCTAGGAGTGGTTCAGCTGTAGTATATGACTGAGAATGAGGATTTTACTTGACCTTGTCCTGGGATAAGTCTCTCATTCTGTGAGCTTCAGTGCCCTACCCACAATGCTGGAGGCAATTAGTTAGAATGGCTTAACATTCCAAGCCAGGGTTTGACTAGGACGTTGGAATATTGGTGAAGGTCAAGAACAATGTCTGAATTTTCTTTTTCTAGCTGTTAAGAAATGGTATCTTGGTGGGCCCCTAGCACACAAGTATGAGGACATATCTGGGCTACCTCTGAGTTTGGGGTGCCAGGAGACTATCTGGAGGCAGGAGACTGACTTTCCTTGAAGTTTACACCTCAAATACCGCCGTCATGCAAAGTGTGGGTGGCAAACCACCATCTGTAACTCCAGTTCCAATGGCCTCTGAGAGCACGGCATGCATGTGGTACACACACATACATGCAGGCAAAACACCCATAAACATAAAACAAAAACCTTGGATTTCCATTTAGCAGTTTTATAAAAATAGATAAAATTAGACTATCAAATCATACTTGCTGCCTAGGAAACTGAGCTTTTCAATAAAAATTAGTTTTAATAAAGAAGTTGCTGAATAGTTCCATGATACTAATGGTTAATAAATGCAATGTTTAAAATTGTAGGATGAAGAGCTGGAACGATGGCTCAGTGGTTAAGAGTGCCTTTCCAGAGGACCTGAGTCCCAGCACCCATGTCAGGCAGCTTACCACTGCCTGGAACACCAACTCCAAGGGATCTGATACCATCTTCTGGCCTCCTTATACACACAAACACACACACACACACACACACACACACACACACAGCATGCACCCATAGGGATACACACATACACATAAATAAAAATTTAAAAATGGAAGATTTTCATAGCTCTTTCCACTAATGTTTTCCAAATTTTCTATATTCAGGATGTTAGAATTACATCCAAAGTTGAAAACAGAATAATAAACTTGTTTTTCAGACAATGACAATGACAATAGAACCAAAGGTCTATCTTTGTGCTGTAAGATTTGGAGAACTGAGTCTTACATCCAGGATGTTCTCACTAACAAAGACACAGACATGAAGATTGATGCAATAAGCAAGAGGTGTTGAAAGACCCCAGAACTGGGGAGATCCTTACTCAAGGTTCGGGATGACGCGACCACCCAACAATGACTCACGAGAGACCGAACTTGCTGCAATCACATGAGGTTTATTGGGGATACCGTGCCGGGTCGATCTCATGACCTTGC
>NC_045030.1:152677187-152677504 GCF_008632895.1 Mastomys coucha
ACTGTGGTAACTTGATACAAGAGTTACAAACGTCAAGCAAAGCATTCAGTCTCACACTTTGTTGTTCTTTTACAAGCCCCCTCCTAATTGTCTACATTACTTTTGGGTATATAGATACTTTTAAAATATGTAAGCTGTTCTGAAAACCATAGTATACTATAAAAACACGAAATAAACAATACCACTAATAGAGAGGCTGAGATAGGAGAAGCAAGATCTCAAGACTATTATGATGTACGCAGCAAGACACTGTCACGAACAAACAAGCTGAAAGTGTATATGGATTATATAATACTGGACCTATTTCTCCAATTACC
>NC_045030.1:152677514-152677835 GCF_008632895.1 Mastomys coucha
GCCCTCATAGTGGATCATTCAGGAGGGGCACGTATCCGGAACCAGAGCCCTGAGGCTCTGGATTAGCAAAGTTCCTGGAACTAGCTACTCCACCTTTTTTTTGGCTTGTGGCAGAGGTTTTCCATGCCCGCTTTTCGGTAAAAGTTATACATTATACATTCTAAGATTCTCCAGCCTTTCAGTGTAATGATCCAGTATACTGGGGTCATCCCCACAACTGGGGCAAAGGCGACGCTAAGGAACAAAAGTACACTTTTTTTTTTAAGTTTTATTGCAATATGATGAGAAAAGTTACATGATTTCAATTTATCTGAATTTATT
>NC_045030.1:152677899-152678160 GCF_008632895.1 Mastomys coucha
TTTTAAGTAAATAGAATTAAATCACATTCTTGTTTCCCTTTTGTACCCCAACTCCTCCAAGAGAACCCTTTTCAATACCTACAATATCTTTTTTGTCATAATCAAAATGAGTATTATAAAAGTTGTTTGATATAAAACAACAATCAATTTAACAACAGCCTTATGTAGATGCTTGTCTATGGCAATACTGAAGATACAAACGTTTTTCTCAATATAAATTTTAAATAACTCCAAATGTATTAACTGTATATTTCAAAATAA
>NC_045030.1:152679598-152680875 GCF_008632895.1 Mastomys coucha
TGTCCAGGACTTGCTATGGTGGGAGTATTGGGTTCTGATGATGCCAAGGAACCTTGGTTTTTGTTGCTCATATTGTTATGCTTGCCCCACATCATCTGGTTATCTCTAGAAGCACACACTATTTATATGGTTTCAGAACATAGGTTTACAGCCTGAGTTGGTTATCTCTCATTGGTGGAGCTCATTGTTCTTTGTTTCCATTCCCCTTTGTGCCCCAGGTGAGGAGATACCTTTAGCAAGTGAGGGTGGGGAGAGATCCACCCCTCACTGCGGGTGGGGATGTTTCCTGGAACTGAGCATTACTCCTGGCAATTAGGGAATCTCCTGGGGATGGATGTTTATTCAGTAAACTCTTTTGAAGTTCCCAGACTTTAAGCTTAATGGACATTCTTGGCTTCCCGGTATTTTTATGAGCTGTCCCTGTTTGCTCAATTCTTACAGTGCATGCTAGGTAGGGCTCTGCCACAGAACTCTACCCCAAGCCCAGACCAATGGATTCTAATAAAAAAAAAACTATGCAAAGTTTCTTATTATGTAATAGAATCCTGAGGATAAGTAACTTAACAAATTACTACTTGTTGGGCATGGTAGTGTAAGCCTTAGATGTCACCACTATAGAGGCAGAGGCAGGTGGCTCTCTGTGAGTTTGAGAGCAGTATGTCTATATAGCCCCACCCAGGGCTACATAGTGAGACTCTGTCTCAGAACGTATATCAAAAAGAAAATTCACTGCTTATCTGGGCCAGGTGCCAGATAGACCTTTAATTCTAATAAGCTGGGGAGCAAAGGCAGGAGTCCAAGTTTAAGGTCTACTTGGGCTATGGAGAAATCATCTGTCAATATTAGTTGTAATATGGAAGAACAACCACAACAGTCTGTGTTTTCACAAGGTGCAGTGGCATGCATCATAATTGGATACGCAGGAGGCTGACGCAGAAGGACCACTTGAGTTAAGGAGTTCAAGACCAGTACAACATATACCCCCATCTAAAAGATATAGAAAATGAAACAAAAATGTTCTTTCCTGTGTACCTCCAAGATAAGATTTTTGTTGTTGTTGTTATTGTTTAATAAAAACACCATATTGGGACACATTGAATACAAAAGAGATATGAGACTTTTCTAAGCCAAATGGATTTGCAAAACTCAAAAACAATTCCATCTCCAAATTGTATTGTTCCCTTTTTGCATTAAGAACACTGGCTGTGCATGATTGTGCACACCATTCATCCCAGCACTCCATAGAGACTGAGGCAGAGGAGGCAAAGGAGACAGAC
>NC_045030.1:152681156-152685647 GCF_008632895.1 Mastomys coucha
TGGTTGAGTCGGGCAGCACTAGCCTTTAAACCCAGCCCTAGGGAGGCAGAGGCAGGCCGATCTCTGTGAGTTCAAGGCCAGCCTGCTCTACAGAATGAGTTCCAGGACATCCTCTTATTGCCTATAAGGACACCAGGCATGCATATGATGCACAAATATAAATGTAGACAAAACATCCATATACATAAATTAAATTTACAAAAAAATGAAAAGAATCTGTCAATGCACTGGGTTCATTATTGAACTAATACATGATACAATCAATCTGGTGGTAATAGAACTTAGTCAGAAAAAAATTCTTATTTCAAGGAAAGTTGGTGAGATGGCTTGGTTAGCAAAGTGCTTCCTTCACATGCTTGATGACTGAAGTTCAAGTCCCAGAACCCACATAAGAAAGATAAGAGGACCAACTCCACAAAGTTTTATTTTGACCTGCACACATACACTGTACCACACAGTTGCCAAAACATATCACACACTACTTTATTTTATTTGATTTCATTGAGACAGGGTCTCTCTGTGTAGCCCTGGCTGTCCTGGAACTCTTTATGTAGACCATGCCTGTCTCAAACTCACAAGAGATCCTCCTGCCTCTGCCTCTGAGTGCTGAGATTAAAGGTGTGTGGCACTGTGCTCAACTCAATAATTTACAAAGAAAGATTGGGGCTGGTGAGATGGCTCAGTGGGTAAGAGCACCGTCAGCTCTTCTGAAGGTCATGAGTTCAAATCCCAGCAACAACATGGTGGCTCACAACCACCCATAATGAAATCTGATGCCCTCTTCTGGGGTCTGAAGACAGCTACAGTGTACTCATTTATAATAATAAATAAATCTTTAGAAAAAAAGAAAAATTAACAGTATTACTGCCAGTAATATACTTGCAAGTTTTTTTTCTTTCCTCCTTCCTTTTTTTGACAAGTTCTCATGTAATGCAGGCTGACCACTAACTCTCTGTGTACCCAAGCATGGCATTAAACTCTTGGTCCTCCTGTTCCTGCCTCCCAAGACCTGGGCTTACAGGTCTAGCTTTATTTGCATTTTCAAATAAATTTACAGTTTGAAGATTTATATCTATCACCACTGACAAAAAAAAAAAAACAAAAGCTTTTTATGAATCTTTTAGGGTTTGGCACACTTTCTGCCATTGACTCAATAGTGATTTAGAATTTGCAGACCAGTGTTGAAATGCCAAGACTACTCAATTCTGCCATTGAAGCCCCAAAGACAACACAGGTTAAATGTGACTATAGGTCTGGAGAGATGGCTCAGCAGTTAAGAGCACTGATTGTTCTTCCAGAGTACTAGGGTTCAGTTCCCAGCACCCACATGGTGGCTTACAACCTTCTGTGACTCCAGCTCAGGCATCTTCTGACACCCTCTTCTGGCCTCCATGGTAAGCACCATGGAGACATTCAGGCAGGTATGCTGCTGGAGAAGTAACTGAGGATTCTATATCCACATCTACAGGCAGGAGGAAGAGAGAGACGCTAGGCCTGACTTGGGCTTCTGAAACCTTAAAGCCCACCCCCAGTGACATGCTTCCTCCAACAAGGCCACCTACCTCAACAAAACTGTACCTCCTAATCCTTCTAGTCATCCCTGATGACTAAACATTCAAATATATGAGCCATTTTTTATGTAAACCATACAGTGCATAAACATGCATGCAGGCAAAATCCTTATACAGATAAAATAAAAGCAGTCATTTAAAAATGTGGCTATACAGGCTGTGGTGGGGCATGCCTTTAATCCCAGCACTTGGGAGGCAGAGACAGGTGGATCTCTGAGTTCGAGGCCAGCCTGGTCTATAGAGTGAGTTCCAGGACAGCCAGGGCTATACAGAGAAACCCCCGTCTCAAAAAAAAAAAAATGTGGCATACTTACCTGGCAGGGGTGATACCATGATCACAAAGGTGGTTTTCCCAGGGCGAAGCTTATCCAATGCACTCCAGATGTGCTGACTCCTGCAATTTCCCCAAGTGCGGGAAACTCAACTGCATAATTTGTGGTAGTGGGGGACTGTGTTTGTGCTCTCCCCTGGGGAAAAAAAATGTGGCTATATTCCAGGAAAATTGTACTAACAGCAATAGTAGGCTACATTTAATCCATTGACCATCATTTGCTGACCACTGCTATAAAAGTATTCTGATACCTAGAAATTGTATAACTGTAGTATTAAAAATGGCATAATAGATTTTAAGAAACCAGCCAACTATAAGTTAGATATTTTGATATATATTTTTTTAAAATACTTTTTATTTATATGCATATCTGTGTGTGTGTATTTGTGTATGTGTGCATGTGTGCATGCGTGCGTGCATGCATGTGTGTGTGTATGTGTGTGTGTGTGTGTGTGTGTGTGTGTGTGTGTGTGTGTGTGTGTGTATGTATGTGTGTAATGTGCATGCAGTGTCAGCAGAGGCAGGAGGAGACTGGATAATCTAAAGTTAAAAGATCCAGGCAGTTTTGAGCCAACAGATGTGGGTCTTGGGAACTGAACTAAAGTCCTCTAGAAGAGCTACAAGTACCCTTAACCACTGAAGGGTACTTGTAGCTCTTCATTGTATGGATGCTATTTCATGAAGATTCATTCAGTCAGTCACTCATTCATGTGTATGGCTATCTGTGTGTGAGTATATAAACATATGTGTATGGGTATGTTGTATCCATGCACACACATGGAGGCTAGAAAAAAAGTATCAAATGGCCTCTTCTATTGTACTTTTCCTAATCCTTTGAGGCAAGATCTCTCCTTGAACCTCCTTTCCTCAGCTAAGCTGGAAGCCAGCTAGACTCCGGATCCCTGTGTCTCTGCTCCACACAACATCTAGGTTTTCTGAGTGTGTCATCCAGTTTGTTATGTGAACACTCTAGGATCTGTAGTCTGATCCTCAAACTTTGTGCAGCAAGGACTCTTAACTGCTGTCCCATCTTTCTAGCACCCGAGTAGCATTTTTAAAAATCCTAAATTTGTGGATGATATTTACTGGTGTTATTCACTGATATTTTATGTAATGTTATTAAAATGTCAATTCTAGTCTGCCATTATGATTATTGTCTTTAATCCCAACACATCATAAGTAGAGCAAGTGGATCTCTGTGAGTTTGAGGCCAGCCTAGTCTGCAAAATGAGTCCAGGCCAGTCCATATATAGCGGAACCTCTTATTTGTTTTTAAATTTAATTTTTAAACATCATTCTAAGAGCTGATGAGACGGCCCATATAGATGTTTGGCTCCTAGCATCTATATAATGGTTCACAACCATCTGTAACTCCAGTTACAGAGGTTCTATGACACTCTTTTGGCATCAATTTTAAATTAATCTTCAATTTACATATAATTGTAACTAATATTCCAGTAGGATTTGAGGATGGGAGATTTAAAAACATTGCAAAATGAACTAATGTGGGAAGTGCTAATTTGTAAGACAATTCGAAAGAAATATGCAGAACTGAGAAATAGCTCAGGGTTCAAACACATACTTAGTACATGTGAAGCCCTGAGTTCAGTCCTCAGCATCACAGAAAAAAAATAATAAACATACCAAGAAGGAATTCATTAAACTGAAACACAAGGCAGTGTAATAAAAACAAGCACTCAACTGGTACAAAACGATCCAAGATCTCAAAATTAAGTTCACATATCAAAATTTGATATAGGATAAAAATGGCTTCAAAAATCTTTGGAGATGGGCTGGAGAGATTGCTCAGTGGTTAAGAGCACTGGCTGTTCTTCCAGAGGTGCTGAGTTCAATTCCCAGAATCCACATGGTAGCTCACAACCACTTTAATGAGATCTGGCACCCTCTTCTGGTGTGTTCGAAGACAGCTACAGTGTACTCATATAAATGAAATAAATAAATCTGGGATTTTGTTGTTAAAAACAACATTTATATCTATTGTTTTTGTTGTTAAGCTTATGTTTAGGCAGCAGTGTTGATGAGACTTTATGGGTGTAGCTTCTGATATTTCTAGGACACACAGAGTCATAGCAAACTCTGTTCCTCTGGCTCTTAGAATCCTTCTGACCACTCTTTTGCAATGTTCACTGAGTTTTAGGTGCAGTAGTTCTGCAGTAGATTAACCAGTTGGGACTGGCCTCCACAACTTTGTATTTTGATCATTTGTTCCTTTCTATAATGGTCTCCCATCTGTTTCAAAGAGAAGTCTTGATAAGGGATGTGGACTACTCTTATATGTAGGTACAAAGCCAATTATTTAGAATGTAATTAGGGACTACATTGGGAAAGAAAGAAAGGAAGGAAGGAAGAAAGAAAGAAAGAAAGAAAGAAAGAAAGAAATATAGAAGACACAAGGAGAGTAAAATAACAGTAAGAATGTCTGAGAAAGTCCCAAGGAATCACACTATTAACTATTTATTTAAAAACCCTATAATACACATAAAATTTGTATATAAATACACACAGTGTAAATGGAATTCACTTATCCAGGCTAACAATGATTTCCCCAGATCATTTAACAAAAACCTC
>NC_045030.1:152690560-152697429 GCF_008632895.1 Mastomys coucha
TCAACCCCTTTTTTCCACCATGGATGGAGACAATAAAACAGTTGCTGCAGAAGGAACCTAGAGTGTCCCCGTGGCTTCTTTCCGGCGAGAGGACCGCGTGGGCTACAGGCAAGGGCTGTCCAAGAGACTCCTAAAACATACACCCTGTCACAGTTGCCCTTGGTTGCCCACCAGAGGTGTAAGGTAAGGTCCTATTGCTGAAGGCACTGTGCACTTCAGACACAGGACCCAGAAGCCCCTGAACTATAATTGATATGAAACCCTCCTCCCTGAGAACTAGCTTTCATGGTACCAAAAAGGAGGAAGGCAACCAACAGTCCTACCATCTATGCTATCTATGAACCCAACAATGACCAGCATGCAGGATAACCCTAAGCAGTATTGGTGTGAATGCATTAGAGGTAACTAATAGTTCTTAATTACACTTAAGAGAATCATGCCTGGTACTGGAAACTTAGCCACTACCCAGGGCTAGTGAACTCATGAACCTTGGAGGAGAGCCTAAAACCACCACTTTACCAAACCACTATAATGCCTAATTACATTTTAAATATTTTTTATTTATTATTATGTACAGTCTTCTGCCTGCATATATGTCTGTATGCCAGAAGAGGGTGCCAAGATCCCATTACAGATGGTTGTTAGCCACCATGTGGTTGCTGGGAATTGAACTCAGGACCTTTGGAAGAACAGTGAGTGCTCTTAACCACTGAGAAATTTCTCCAGCCCTTAAATATTTTTTTTTTATTAAATGTTTATTTATTTTGTGGTGCTGGGGACTGCACATACTAGACAAGTGCTCCAACTTCTGAGCCACATCCCCAGTCCTTAGCAAATGGTATTTTAAAGATTTATTTTATGTTAAATCGTGTGGTCTGGATGTGTGTCTGTGTGTGGGCATGTGCATGTGAGTAATGTTACCATCAGGGGCCAGAGGTCCTAGAATTACATGCAGTTATGCTTTTGTTGTTGTCATTGTTACATGCAGTTTTTGAGTCACCTGATGTGGATGTTGGAATCTAGCTCAGGTACTCTGCAGAGTAGAAAGCTCTCTCTTAAACGCTGAATGATCTCCAGCTCAAGAAATAGTATTTTACATTATATTTATGTTCACATAATTTTTGAGGTGGGGATCTTACTATGTAGCCCCAGATGGCCTGGTATTTGCTACGTAAACCACACTGACCTTGAATTCATAAAGATCCACCTTTCTCTGCTTTTGGAGCGCTGAGATTAAAGGCATGAACCATTATGTATATGGTATTTTTATTTTATTTTATTTTTTATTTTTTATTTATTTATTTATTATAAGAACACTGTAGCTGTCTTCAGACGCACCAGAAAAGGGCGTCAGATCTCATTATGGATGGTTGTGAGGCACCATGTGGTTGCTGGGATTTGAACTCATGATCTTCAGAAGAGTAGTCGGTGCTCTTACCCACTGAGCCATCTCACCAGCCCGGTATTTTTATTTTTAAGCAGACCAGACTTATTAAGGAAAAGTGAGGAAGAATTCCCAATAGTGAAAGGGTCTCTAAGTAAGGAATACTGGGAGAGTGTATTTTAAGAAGGGGCTTATAAAGCATAAACCATCATATAAAAATCTTATGGATTGAATCATGTTATAATCATCAAGGGATTGGATCATGCAAGCATCATTAAGTGTTGATTTGTTGAAACAGGTATGACTAGAAGGTACCTTCCCCTTACATACCAAGACAGGGAGAAACTGACAGTCAGCTCAATGAACCCCAGGCTAGTGTCGAAGTTTCTGAAGTTGATAATTCAAAGGTGGTTGTTTAAGATACGGTCCCAGAAAATACACAGGGAAGTGTTTAGGGTTTTGGTTGTTGTTTGGGTCTTTTGTTATTGGGTTTTATTGTTTTTGTTGTTTTGAGACAATTTCTCTAGTTCAGGCTGACATTAAACTTGCTAGAATTTTGCTATAAAGATTTAAAAAAAAGGTTTAAGTGGCATGTGCCTTTAATCCCAGCACTCAAAGTAGAGACAAGCAGATCTCTTGTGAGTTCAAATCCAGCCTGGTCTACCTTGTGAGTTCCAGGCTAGTCAAAGCTGCATAATGAGACCCTGTCTTGAAAAATAAAATAAAATAAAATAAAATAAACAAGTGAAGAAAAATATTAAGGAAAATCTTGTAAATCCTAGAAAAGTTTAGTTGACAAGGTAAAATATTTGTGGCACTCAAACTCAATGTATCATCTAGAATACAAAAACTCCCAGCAACCAAAAGGGATTGGATCAAACAGTCAAATGAAAAGATACCCAAAGATTAAACAGGTTACTTACAAGATAAAACAGTATGGCTGGCTTTTACAATAAATTAGTACCCAGCTCCAATGGCGAGATCATGAAAACTTGATTCCAAACAAGGGAAGCAGACTGATGGCTGTGACACAATTATCATTTACATGAAGTTTACAGGTACTCATAACGTCTTAAGATGATGCTGCAACATTTCTAAAATGCAGTTATCAAAACAGCAGAGGACCTGTTTTTGGTGGCATACTCCTGCAAACCCAGCATCCTAGATACTCAGGCAGGAGTTACAAAAAAAAAGTGAGTTTCGGGCTAGCCTGAGTTATATAGCGCAAGACTCCATATTTAAATTCATAACAGCAAAAATGAGAGTAACTAATTGTAGGGGCTATTCTTGGTTGTCAACCTGACTATATCTGAAGTGAACGACAGATTGGTTTGAAGTGAGGGAAGCCACTTCTAGTCAGACCTTTGAAGTAGGAAGATACACTTCGATCTGAATATTGAGGTGGAAAGGAATAGGCCTTTGATACAGATCTTAAGGCTGAAAGCACAGGCCTCTAATTCAGATCTAGGCAGTAAGACACACCTTTAACATAGGCCATATACCTTCTACTGGAAGTCTACATAAGGACGTAGAAAAAGGAAACCTTTGCTCTTTGCCTGCTTGCCCTTGCCTCACTAGCAAATCCATTTCTTCACTGGCATTGGAACCTACTTCTTCGGGATTCCAGCACATACCAAAGAACAGCTAAAACATCCAGCTTTGTGGGACTGAGCAACTACTTCTTAGACTTTCCATTCATGCCACCCATTGTTGGATTAGCTGTACTGCAGTTATTCTAATAAACTCCATATATGTAGATATACATCTATATATCTATATTTACAGAGAGAAAGAGAGAGATTCATTCCATAAGTTCTGTGACTCTAGAAAACCCTAACACACTATGCATGCCTGAAGAACACAATGACAGTAAGAACACAAAATAAAAGGATCAGGGCATGGTGGCACAAGCCTGTGAGCACAGTACCTGAGAGGCAGCAGGAGGAGAAAAGCACATTTTAGACCCGTCTGTTCTAAATAGCAAGTTCTAGGCCAGTCAGGGCTACATAATAAGGTTCTTCCTCAAAAAAAAAAAAAAAAAAAAAAAGGGGCAAGAGCATTACTACACCAAGTGGACTGACAACCCTCGCCCCACTCTGTGTGCATATGTAGACCATGTAACTTGGAGGAACTACAGAAACCAAGAAAGTAAATGGGGACCATGGGGATGTGGGGGAGGATCTCTAGAGAACAGCAGGATCAGGCAATATTGATATGAAAGGGTAAAGGCAAAACCAAGGAGGCTTTCATTGAGGAGAGGGAAGGAGGAGGGATAAATAACATTAAGGAGGTTTACAAAAGCTGTAGGGAATTGTATTATTTATATTTACCTAAAAGTACATACACAAAGTTAAAGAGATGGCTCAGCAGCAGTTAAAGACCATTGGCTGCATTTCCAGAGGACACACGTACAGTCCCAACACCCACATAGCAGCTAACAACTGTCTGTAACTCCAGTTCCAGGGGGTCTGACCCACTTCTTCTGGTGTTCTAGGGCACAAGTGGTACATATACATGCAGGCAAAACACCTATATTTGTTGTATAAATCAGGCTGGCCTTGAATTCACAGAGAGCTACCTTTCACATAAGATCACATACAGATCTACCATACACACAAAATAAAATATTTTTTATTTTAAAAATTGCATATATAAGGAATGAGTTCCCTAATTGGTTATCATATACTAAGTGGTCAGCCCTAAAATATATATATATATATATATATATATATATATATATATATATATATATATATATATACAAGCAATGTCAAACAACTCAACAGGTCATAGTTAGGTATTTATTCACATATATGTGTAACAATAATAATTAAAGAAAAAGAGACCATGAATTGGAGAGGGAATTGGTGAGTGGGGTGGGCATGGAGAAAGTATTATGGGTTGGAGCATGGGGGAAGAAATTACATCATACTTTTTTTGTTGTTTTTTTGGCTTTTTTTGTTTTGTTTTGTTTTTTTCGAGACAGGGTTTCTCTGTATAGCCCTGGCTGTCCTGGAACTCACTCTGTAGACCAGGCTGGCCTCGAATTCAGAAATCCACCTGCCTCTGCCTCCCAAGTGCTGGGATCAAAGGCGTGCGCCACCACCACCCGGTGACATCATACTTTAATAAAAGTAAATATATAAAATAACATTTTGAAACTTCAAAATAGGGAGCTGATCAGATGGCTCAGTGGTTAAGAGCACTGGTTGCTCTTTCAGAGGACCTGAGTTTGATTCCCAGCACCCACATCGTAGCTCAGAACTATCCACAGTGCCAGCTCTAGGGGGTGGACTGTCGTCTTCTTACCCCTGTGGGCACATCACCCTTGTGGTGCACATGCATACTCACACACAGAAATAAATGTAAACAGTTCAAAATAAGTATATAAAAGGAAAAACAGTGGAGCATTAGAGAAGGATGCTACCCAGACAATCATCAAGCACATCAGTTCAACAGGTAGTAAGATTTGCAGACATGACTCCTCAGAGGATAAAGTGGTAACAACAGTGCCCTCCAAACATTTATCAACTAGGCTTTATCTTAGAAAAGGGATTTCATTACGGCTCCAGTGCTTGTTCATATACTCTCTGCCCCCTCCAGCCATACCTTGGGCTGTCAAGAACACACTTATCAGGAAAGCATTTGTGCCACAAAGTAACTGTTTCCAAGTTTTATTTTTATTTCTGTTTTTTTTTCTTCCACCTTTCCCCCAATAACTAAATGCCAGGTCCTGATTTCAACTTCTTTTTGTGGTTGTTTGTTCTCTTTTTTCCTTTATTTTTTAAAAATGTTTGCTTTTATTGGCTCTTGAAGACAGAGTTTCTCTGCATAGCTGTAGCTGACCTGGACCTCATTCTGTAGACCAGGCTGGCCTTGAATTGAGGGGCCACAGCTGCTTCTGCCTCTTGGGATTAAAGTTGTGTGCCACCACTCCCAGATTGTTTTCATTTATGTTTTGAGACAGGGCCTTCTGTAGCTCAGGCTGGCCTCAAACTTAATACGTAGCTTAAGCTGTCCTTGAACTTCTGATCTTCCTGTCTCAGACTCTCATCTGCAGGAGTTACAAACATACTAGTACAGCTGTTATTCATTGTTTTAAAAATTGATACAATACTTGAACATTATAAAATTCATGTCTTTAAACTGGATGCATGCTTAAGCACACTGGTGCTTGAGGCAGGAGTGCAAGCCAGTATAGATTTGTCGTGAGATCTTGACTAGCTTGGGATAGATACATAGTGGGATCTTAAAAACAAAAACCAAAAAAACAAGGCTTGACAGTGGTGGCACATGCCTTTAATCCCAGCACTTGGGAGGCAGAGGCAGGCGATTTCTGAGTTCGAGGCCAGCCTGGTCTACAGAGTGAGTTCCGGGACAGCCAGGGCTACACAGAGAAACCCTGTCTCAAAAAACCAAAACCAACCAACCAAACAAACAAACAAAAAAAAAAACAAATGGTAAAAGTATCATCAGAAATGGCAATAAGCATCA
Source organism: Mastomys coucha (assembly GCF_008632895.1). Taxonomy (NCBI): domain Eukaryota; kingdom Metazoa; phylum Chordata; class Mammalia; order Rodentia; family Muridae; genus Mastomys; species Mastomys coucha. Next base: position 152,696,439 of record NC_045030.1, read on the forward strand.
TGCTTATAAACTTAGAACTTGGGAGCTGGGGGCAGGAAATTCAGAAGTTCAAAGTAATCTTTGACTACACAGTAATGAGTTCAAAGCAAACCTAAGCCACCTGATTTTCTGCTTCAAGAAAACCATGGTGGGGGCTAGTGCTCAGTGGTTAAGAGCCTTAGCTGCTCTTCCAAGCAACCACAGGGTGGCTCACAAACATCTAAAAAGGGATCTGGTGCTCTCTTCTGGCCTGAGGATGTATATGCAGCAGAACACTCAGACACTAAATAAATAAAATTTAAAAAGAAAACTATGAAATGCACTAATTAAAAACAAATATCAGAGCAGGGCATGCTGGTTCACACCTTTAATTAGGAGGCAGAGGAAGTCAGATATCTGTGAGTTCGAGGCCAGTCAGTTTACAAAGTGAGCTTTGGAACAGCCAAAGCTACACAGAAACCCTGTCTTGAAAACCCAAACCAACCAAACATAAAACCCCAAACCAAAAACAACATTCCATGTGTTTAAAGTTTTTTATCTCGATGGATTTAGTGTATATACAATTATGTAATTTTCTTATTTCATTTGTTTGTTTGAAACAGGATTCCAAGTATCCCTTGCTGGCCTTGAACTTGCTATTTAGAATAAGCTGACTTTGAATTTATAATCCCCTGGCCTCCACTTCCCAGATGTTGGAACTACAGTTGTGTGCTATTACATCTGGTTTTTGCAGTGTTGGGGAATCAAATCTGAGCCTTTTTTTTTCTTTTCCTTTTGCTTTTTTCCTTTTTCTTTTTCTTTCTTTCTTTCTTTCTTTATTTCTTTCTTTTTTTTTTTCGAGACAGGGTTTCTCTGTGTTTCCCTATTTTTCTCAGGGTTTCTCGAACTCAGAAACCCACCTGCCTCTGCCTCCCAAGTGCTGGGATTAAAGGCGTGTACTACCACCACCCCCCGGCCCTTTTTTTCTTTTTCTTTTCTTTTTTTCTTTCCTTCTTTCTTCTTTCCTTCCTTC
>NC_045030.1:152702703-152706749 GCF_008632895.1 Mastomys coucha
CTCGGCCCCATGTACCAGCCACAGCTGCCGAGATGGACCGGTCACAAAATATACACTCACCCAAGTCTGGTCTTTAATAAACCAGCCAAACCTAGCCTCAGATGGGGTGGGATTCCTCCTCCACTCCCTCCTTGGCAAAAGGAGAATTCTGTCTCCTTTGTTCTGAAAACCAGCAGTCAGGCTCTCCTGACTTCCTGATACGTAGGTACCACATCCAGGATTCTCACTGCTCCAGGAACCACATCTAGAGCTTCCTGTACCCGAGGCACCACATCCAGGGCGGCTCCCAGAGCCTTCTCTTCCTGGAGGCTCCCAGAGCCTCTTCTTGCAGCCTGCTTATACAGCTGCTGGGCCCACAAACCGAAACCAAAAACACAACTCACAAAACACAAAACCACAAACGCGGCGGCCGCACCTCAGACACACACCACACTCATACAAACATACCTCCAAGGGGTCTTCGGGGTTCCTGGGTGTCACGTGTTTCCCAGCCAATGCACCACATGAAAGACCCCTAGGGGAGACCCCCACTCAAATCTCAGGAGGACGTGCACCCAAGGAATCATGAGAGACCATCTTGATGTAATTACAAGAGGTATTTTTAATTTCAGGGCACCCTGGTTCGGAACCACACCTATCTCACGCAGGAGATAGTGGAGCCGACCACGAGGCTTGAAAGTTAGGGGTTTATATAGGGAAAAGGTCTGAGGGAACAAAGGGATCAGTGTGGTCATACATGATTGGCTAGTTCAAATATTAACTATTACGTGCAGAACAGAGTGGAAAATTCCGAAAGTTGGTGTTAATCTGAGTCAACAAAGCATCTGACCTTAAACCATATCTGAGAGGACCAGATGGTCCATTACTTAGTGTCCGCCAGGCACGTCTTTGCAGGCCTGGGCCTTGGACATGTCCTCGTTTGCCTAGACATGTTTTCCTCTATGTTTATAGTTTTATATCTTCTTGACCTGCCAGCTCTTATGATATCTAACAACTTGCTTGCTCCTTCCCAGGCCTATGTGGGCCAGCTTGTGATGGATTCTCAGGCCCATAACTTTTCTTCTTAGTCAGCACAGGTCTAAAGCTTTAATTTTTCCTTTCATGGTGTGTATTTGTGAGGGAATATGTGGATGCCAGAAGTTTACATTAGGCATCTTCCTGGATGTGTATTTACTGAGACAGGATTGAGCTAGTTTAGCTGGTCAGCTTGCCATGTGGATTCCTGGTCTGTGCCTCCAAAACACTGTGTTTACAGATAGGCCATCACACCTACCAAGCATTTGGATGTATGCTGGGGTTAAAATCTCTGGTCCTCTTGTCTGTGAGTCCTCCACCCAGCCTTTTCCCGGTTCTCCAGTTTCTTTCTTAATCAGTTGTTTCTTTCACTATCAGTGTCAAACCCATAAGAAAAACAAACTAACAAAAGAACTGATAAACAGGATGGGAGGAAATTGCAAAGCTCTGTACAGAAAAGGAAACAATTCTCAGAGAAAGCCCACAGAAAAGGGAAAACCTTCGCCAGAAAATCATCTGGCAGAAAGTATAAAAGGAAAAGTGAGTCAGGTTTCATATGCCCAAGAAGATCTTGGTAAAGTGTGTGGCCAGTACAATTTGTGCTTGATGACACCCCAGTGGGACAGGAGGGGGGAGATATGCAAGCAAAATTACTTAGCTATTATTACATCTCACTCCAGTCAGAGCAAATATCAAGAAAAAAAAACATGAAATGGTGAGGAGATGGGGACCAAATATTCCTTACAGACTACAGGTAGGAGTGTAAATTAAGAGACTACACTAGAAATGTTACCAATGAGGGTATTCCAAAGCTAAAAGTAGAACTACCATATTACCCAGCTATACCATTCCTAGGTATATACCCAAAGGATCAAAGTGGGCATGCAATAAAGTTACTTGAATACCTTTGTTTATTGTGACACACTATTCATAATAACTTGTAGAATGAATGGTTATAAAAAGATGATATAAATACACAATTGAGTTTAATTTCAGCCATAAAGAAGAAAAATATAGGTTATTTGCTGGAAAATGTGGAAAATGTATGAAAATGGAGATCATTGTGTTGAACAAAGTAAGTCAGACTCAGAAAGGAAAAAAAATGTAGCCAGGCATAGTAGTGAAAACCTTGAATCTCACAATTAAGGAGGCTGGAACAGAGGGGCTTCTCTTACATAGTGAGTTCAAGGCCAGCCTAGGCTACATGAGATGTTTTCCTCTTCGTCCCTAAAACAAACATACAAATAAAGAAAAAGACAAATATAAATCCAGCATGGTTCTTTTTTTATAAAAAAAGATTTATGTATTTGTTTGTTTGTTTATTTATTTATTTATTTATTATGTATAGTTGTCTTCAGATACTACAGAAGAGGGTGCCAGATCTCATTACAGATGATTGTGAGCCACCATGGGGTTGCTGGGATTTGAACTTAGGACCTTCAGAAGAACAATCAGTGCTCGTAAACACTGAGCCATTTCTCCATCTCCAGCCCTTCCAGCATGGTTCTTTATTTTTCTAATTCTAGCACTCTGGAGGTTGAGGCATCAGACTCTATTGCTTCTAGTGCTTGAGAGGTATAGAGTGAGGTTGGTTGTGGTAATTCATGTGTGTAATCCTAGGATGATTGCCATGAGTTAGAGGCCAGACCAGGCCTGGGATATACTATAAGGCCCTGTCTCAAAATCACTTCCTACTAGCCGGGCAGTGGTGACACAGGCCTTTAATCCCAGCACTTGGGAGCCACAGCCAGGAGGATCTCTGAGTCTAAGGCCAGCCTGGTGTACAGAGTGAGTCCAGGACATCCAAGTCTACACAGAGAACTCCTGTCTCGAAAAACAAAACATAAAACAAAAACAAACACCAGAAAAATTATCACCACCACCCTCACAAAGTACATGATAGACATATGAAAGTGGATAATGAAATGCATTATTTTATAGGATGGCTATTTGGCAAGTATAGAAAGAAAGGAAGAAAGAAAAAAGGAAGGAAGGGAAGAAAGAAAGAAAGAAAGAAAGAAAGAAAGGAAGAAAGAAAGAAAGAAAGAAACTGAAACCCCATTGTGGTAGAATGGATCCTACAGCCCTATGGCATCTGCACATGCATGTGGCACTGGCACATGTGGTGACCACCAGAAAACCTAGCCGTGAACGGTACCCGGAGCTGCAGGCCTGTTTTTGTGCAGACCGACAGTGTGAACACGTGCGCGCGTGTGGTATGTGTGCAAAGTCTGAGAAACTTTAAGTGTATGCGTGCACAGGTGTGTGGAAGCTTGTTTACACTGAGTGTGCAAGATGCCTGTAAACTCTATGAAGAAACACCAAGCCGGGCTCGGTGTGTGCGGACCCTGGGAACGCTAAGCTGTAAGGACTTGTGGCGCGAACCCTGCGCGCGCGCCCGTTCCGCGCACTTCGTGCGCATTTCACACCAGCCCGAGAGTCTCCCTTGCTGGGGGTGGGGGGAGAGAAGCGGCGAGCGAGCGAGCGAGCGCATAACACGTGCGGTCCCTTCTCGCGCGCGCGCGCACGCGTGCGGGCTGAGGAGTGACGCACGAGCGAGTGCAGGAGGGTCCGGTGCGGCGAGCCCAGGCAGAGTGAGGACATCGCGCAAGGTGGGAGGCCGCGTGCGCATGCGGACACGCGCGGAACGGGTGCGACACAGCGGGCCGGACAGTGCGCCTGTGCAGCCCGCGCATCCCGATGGAGCGCAGCGTTGGGAACGGCGGTGGAGCTGGAGCCCCCTCCGAAGGGGCTGCCAAGGGCACGTCGCTGCTGCCGGCGAAGTCCACGGAAGCGGCCTCGGGGCGATCGTCCCTGGCCACCCCCCGGCCAGCAGGTAAGGCCCTGGGAGCGCCTGGGCAGGCCGCGCTGAGGACCCCCGGGGGGCGGGGCGGGGCGGCCAACGGGCTCTGACCCGGACGCCCTTTCCCGGGCCTAGGTCAACCTGACCCCGAGGGCCTCAGGCTGCGGCTCTCTTTCGGCAGGTGGCGGGTGTGGTGGAGGGTCTCCTCGGGCTTGGCGTGGGTGCGTGG
>NC_045030.1:152706959-152711444 GCF_008632895.1 Mastomys coucha
GTTGGGAAATACTGTCGCATCGCCCTGGGGGCCACGACGATTTGCGCAGGGAGTAGGGCCGCAGCCGCTGTGACGACGACCCCTCCCCCCCTGAAGTCGCTGAGGTAGTGGTTTCTCTACTGGGGTGTCTGGCCCCGCCGTTCGTGACAGCGTGGCGATTGAGTGTCCTAGCCCACGGGACTGCAGCTGAGAGCTCTAGCCAGGGGTGCAGGGATGCGGGTCTCCGTCCCTTCTGCCCAAGGGGAACATCGCGAGGAGGATGGGAAGAACGTAATAAGCAGCTGCGTCTTCTGGTTCTGGTGCTAACCTTCTGTGTACTTGCAGGTGGTGTGCGGAGGTATACGCAGTGAGGAGAAGGATGTTATTCTGATTTTCCTGGCGACATTTTAAAAAAATGTTAATAATGAGAACTAATTTTATTTTTTAATCTTTTATTGCAGTTTAACATTCGAATGGAAAAAAAAACCCTCACACAATTTGTAGGATGTGGGAATTATCACATCGTGGAGTACTTCATATAAGGTGGAAAGGGAAAGAGGAAGGACATCAAATGAAGAGGCGTTTGGGTTGTTTATTTGTTTCTTCGTTTTTTGAGACAGGATCTTGCTCTTTAGGTTGATCTGGATTCCAGTGAGCCTTGACCATGACCAGCTTGCAGATGTTCCCATAGTCGCTTAAACAGTTCTTTTTGTTGGGATAGAGGGGACTATCATTCTGGTCTGTCCGTTGCATCATCATAGAAGGGAAAGGAAGGCTACATTTATTTCTAGTTTGTGTTATCATGTGTTATTAAATGTAAAACATTACAGGATAGTGATAATACCTACCGTTTAAATCTATACTTACATTTTCATTCCTTTTGCTTAAGAAACTCAGGCCATATCTGATATGAAACCAGAACCCACCCATCAGACTCAACTTTCTCTGGTAAAGGGGATCCCATGCAGTAAAACATTAGAAAGGGGATGTTGTTTGAGTTTACACTTTTGTTTGGTGGGGATTTGAAATAATAGATTATTTAGATGTTTCTTGCCGTAGAGAAAGGGATGTATGGTTGGATGTCCAGTTTATCTGGGATTTTAATTTACTTGAAGGAATTTAAGGGGGCAGTTCTTTTTCCTATTGCTCAGTTGCCATGTAGACACTAGTTTTACTTTGGAATTCCTAAAATAATTCTAGATTTTAAATATATAGCCTGTTATAATCATTTAGAGGTCATTCTTAATAGTTATGTGAAAGAGAACAGATAGAATTTTTTAAACTTTATTTCAACAGGGATGGGATGAGACAGGTTTATGTGATGCTATATAACCCGTATTGGGCATGAATTCATGTTCCTGTTCCCCATCACCAACATTTCTGACTAAAGTTTGTTCTTTTCTTGTATGTGTATATTTTGTGAGTTGAGGTTTCCTGTGGATGTGTGGGGGTGTGCTTGTCTAGTCCACAGGCTCAATTTAGGTCTCATTCCTCAGGCACTTTCCGTTTTGTTTTGTTTTGTTTTGTTTTGTTTTTGTTTTTGTTTTGAAACTTAGTCTCTGACTGGCCTAGAACTCATGGTTTTTGTCAGGCTGGCTTGTCTGGGAGCCCCAAGGACCCACCTTTTTCAGTCTCCCCAGTGCTAGACTTACAAGCACATTCTACTCTATTGAACTTTTTTCCTGGGTTCTGGGATAGAGCAAGTACTTGACTCACTAAGCTTGCTTCCCAGCCCCATTTTTAATGTTTTAAAGATTTATTTCTTCATATATTTCATGTATATGAGTGCTCTGTTTTCTTACACACCAGAAGAGGGCATCAGATCCCACTACAAATGTTTCTGAGCCACCATGTGGTTGCTGGGATTTGAACTCTGGAAGAGCAGTCAGTGCTCTTAACTGCTGAGCTCTCTTCAGCCCAGAAACTTTTTTTTTTTTTTTTTGAGTTTCAAGACAGGGTTTCTCTGTGTAGCCCTGGCTGTCCTGGAACTTACTCTGTAGACCAGGCTGGCCTTGAACTCATCTTCCTGCCTCTGCCTTCCATATACAGGGATTAATGGCACGCACTCCTACCACTTAGTCTCATTTTTAATTTTTTTTTTGTTTGTTTGTTTGTTTTTTCGAGACAGGGTTTCTCTGTGTAGTCCTGGCTGTCCTGGAACTCACTCTATAGACCAGGCTGGCCTTGAACTCAGAAATCTGTCTGTCTCTGCCTCCCAAGTGCTGGGATCAAAGGTGTGTGCCACCACTGCCCAGCTTAGATTTAAATTTTTACAAATGTGTATATGAGAGTATATATGGGAATTTCCCCCTGTCTGTGCTTTAAGTAATTCTGCCAGTGTTATAGTGACTTTCCCATCCTCTAAGCCAATACTGACTCAGTATCCACTGTTGTCAACAAATCTGAATAGGTTGAGGTTGAGACCATTTTGGGGTGAATGATAGATCTCTCTTTATTTTTCTTTTTATTTATTTATTATGTGTTTATTAAAAGTACACTGTAGCTGGCTTCAGACACACCAGAAGAGGGCATCAGACATCATTACGGGTGGTTGTGAGCCACCATGTGGTTGCTGGGATTTGAACTCATGACCTTCGGAAGAGCAATCGGTGCTCTTACCCACTGAGCCATCTCACCAGCCCTTTATTTTTCACTCCAAGTAAATTATTTGATATCAGTAAACTTCAGTTTTCTCACTTTTTTTATTTCATTTGGCAGTAAGGGATAGAATCTTACATTGTAATCCCAAGCTGGCCTAGAACTCAAAGCATTTCTCCTGCCTCAGTTCCCTAAATGCTAAGATTAAAACATGAGTAATCTTTCCCACCTTCTTTTTTTTGTTTGCTTTTGTTTTCAGACAAGGTCTCTCTTTTGTAGCCCAGGCTGACCTTTAGTAGCTAAAGCTACTAAAGCATGATCTTCCTGCCTTCTTACCCCAAGTGGTAGGATTAAAGGAATATGTCACCATGCCTGGCTCTCAACTTTTTGTTTTTGAGACTACGCTTCATTCTGTAGCCCAGACTGGCCTTGAGCTTGTGGCAATCATCCTGTCTTAGCCTTGTGAGTGCTGTGATTACAGGTATATGCCATCACCCCTGGTTTATTATCTCAAATTTTAGAAATATTTGGAGTATGAGAGTTTTTCCTCTATGTATATATATTTGTGTATCACGTTCATATCTGGTACCCTTGGTGGCCAGAAGAGGGAGTTGGATCCTCTAGAGCTGGAGTTGCAGACAATTGTGAACTGCCACCATGTGGGAATTAGGACATGATCCCTAGTCTTATGGAAGAGCAGCAAGTGCTCGTAACTACTAAGCCATCTCTCCAGCTTTTCTTATCTTACCTTTAAAATAGACTGATGGACAAACATGAGTGGCAGAACACTATCTTCAGGATACTATCTGTCTAGAAAGTCTTTGAGGTGGTTAGCCATTATTAATTGTGTGCGACTTCCTGCTAGATCATTAGCTTAAGAACAATTCTTCGGTCTAGTTTTAGGTGGGTCTGTCAGTGCCACCTAGTGCAGAAGGTGGCTGGCTGACTATCCTACCCTTCTTTGGGGTGTGCATGCACAGCAGGTCTGTTTGCCAGTTTTATACACCAATCTACTCGAGGGTGAATGCTCAGTGATTATGTGTTAGATTATAGAAGTGATAGAGAAACTTAAAATAATGGAACTACAAGTCATGTGGTCTGATGTCTGTTGAGGTTTTCCTGTGCACCTCAGGTAATTATTGTCTAATTGAATTAAATTATTTGCTCATTCTTAGTAAACCAAAACTCATGAAACCAAGTACTCTGAAATAAGAGTTTATTGATCCATTACTAAAGGTAACAAAAAAGGAGTAGCTCTGCAGCAAGTTCCCTTACGCAATAACCAGCAAGACATGTAGGCAGTTGGGAAGATCTAAAAGGCAGAATAGAGCTGGAGAGAATGGCTCGGCAGTTAAGAGCACTTGTTGCTCTCAAAAAGGACTATAATTGAGCTCCCAGAGCCCATATCAGGTGGTTCACAACCACCTGTAAGTTCAGCTCTAAGGGATCCAATGCCCTCTTCTAATCTCTGAGGTGTGAACATACATACATAAACACACACAGAAAAGGGTACTTTGTAAAGAATATTTGGGAAAGGTGCAAGTTATTTAAATTGAGTCTATATTGATTGTTGCCAAGAAAATAATTGCCTCTTTATTGACTAAGACTGTAAGCAACACTGCTATAGCATATTATATTATAGTATATTATTTGGTTAATGTTTTTTTAAAGATTTATTTATTATTATACATAAGTACACTGTAGCTGTCTTCAGACACAACAGAACAGGGTGTCAGATCTCATTATGGATGGTTGTGAGCCATCATGTGGTTGCTGGGATTTGAACTCAGGACTTTTGGAAGAGCAGTCAGTGCTCTCAACTGCTGAGCCATTTCTCCAGCCCTTGGTTAATGTTTTAACATGCATTTAATAATGTAAATTGTTTTTTCAGACAGAGTCTTTTTTTTT
>NC_045030.1:152711740-152715366 GCF_008632895.1 Mastomys coucha
TTGTTCTCCCTCTTGCTTCCGAAGCTGGCAGAATACTAGCCACTCTCCAGACGCGATCCCAAGAGGTCTCAGACAGAGTCTTGAACTTAATATTTAGCTGAAGCTGGCCTCTAACTCTGATTCTCCTGCTTCTACCTCTCAAGTGCTGGGATTATAGTTTGTACCATCATGTCTGGCTATAAGATTTTTTTTGACTATTCCATCTTTCCTCCTTTATAGGCATAGTTCCTTTTGTAATTACATTTAGGATATCTCAGAACTTTAAACCTCTCCCCTTTTTAATAGCAATAACATTGTTTATAGGCAAGAGAGTGTTTCTTGATGTCTTCTCACCTACATGCCTTCCACCCCCATCCCTTGAGTAGAAAGAAGACTGGGCGGGACGGGGTCGGGGTGAGCTACAAACAGGAAGTTCAGTAAATTCCCTAGGGAGTCACATAGGGTGGGGTTGGGTAGTATAGGCTGAAAAGTACCCCCCAAATCAGTTATTCATTTGTTTTATTTTAAAGTGCTTCTTGATTTTTTAAAATTACATTATTTTCAATTATGTGTCTTTGTGTGTAGGCATGTCCATGTGAGAATGCTGGTGCCTATGGATGCCAGAGGCACTAGATCGCCCAGGAATTAGAGATACAGATGGTTTCAAGCCACCTGATGTCAATGCTAGGAATAGAACTCAGGTCCTTTGCAAGTGCAACATGGTTTCTTAAACCTCTGAGTCATCTCTCCAGCCCCAGTTCATCCTTTTTCAAGGTTGCATTTATCTGTTTATATTCATAATGTTGAGCATTGATCACAGGGCCTTGTCAGTGCTAGGCAAGCATTACACTTTCCCGGGCTTCAAAGTTGCTTAAAACTCATGGTGGCACACACTTTTAATTCTAGCACTCAAGAGGCAGAGGCAAAGTTACTTAAGTAACTTTTTTAGTAACTTAAGTGACTATTTTTGGTAAGACAGACTTTGAAAGATAAATACCTCCCACATATAAGACAAAACTTGAGGTTATTGCTGAGTTTACAAACATACTCTGACCCTTCCCTCTAATCTTTGGTGAAAAGAATTATGCCAGAAGAAGAAATAGGATGTGATTAAAGGTGACTGGGTATTGTGGGCTGGTGAAGAGAGAGATTATTGTCTTCTTTGCATCTAAGGTGGCCACAAACTTGCAATGTGAGGTCTGTTGTCTTATTATCTGAGGCTATGTCTGATATGGTCTCTGAATTCCTCCACATCTGCCTCTTAGGTTAGTCTGATAGGATTTTCTAGTGGGAAGCATGTATTTTCTTTTTGCCTAGAAACATGTCCCTGTCTTAAAAGCCTTGTGATCAGTGAAATTCAGACTGTGATTGAGGCTAAAGGAAATGAGTTTATGAGTGAATAAGAAACTAAACTATAGCCATCTCACGAGCCCCAGAATTCGTTTTCTTTTGTTTTTATTTTCTTGCCCCCGCTGCCACAGATAGATAATCCATCATGCTCCTTTTTCAAATGACCAGTACTTCCCGCATCTATACAGATCTTAAAATCTAGCTCACATCTTAAAATATAGATAGCCACATCTTACTCTCTTCTTTCTTCCTTTTTAAAAAAGATTTATTCATTTATTATATGTGAGTACACTGTAGCTGCCTTCAGACACTCCAGAAAAGAGTGTCAGATCTCGTTATAGATGATTGTGAGCCACCATGTGGTGGTTGGGATTTGAACTCACGACCTTCAGAAGAGCAGTCAGTGCTCTTAACTGCTGAGCCATCTCTCCAGCCCTCTTCCTTTTTTTTAAGAGAGAGAAAAAAAGACACAGTGTCTTATGTAGCCCAGACATAATGCTGTCTTTCAAATTCTGAGGATGACCATGAACTCCTGAACCTCCACCATATAAGTGCTGGGATTACAAGTATGCACTGTCATTGCTGGCTTTTTATAAAGATTTTGAGTTTTTTCATTAGTACAGAGATGTTTTCCTCAAGGATGATGAGGATCTTATTTTTTAGCATTATAGCAAAAATAATATTATTAAAATGCTTAGGGGGAGAAATTTCAATTTAACAGAATTCCTGGTCCGCTAGGAATTGATCCTTATCCTTTTCCTGTGAGCGTTGCTGCCATTGTTGAGGATCTTTAAAAACAACCTTAATTGGCTTTTTAGCCTTAGAAAGCTGAATTCAGTGTGACTGAGCATTGAGGCTCCTGTTGTGCCTCTGAGTCATCACTGTAAAAGGATCACAGAAAATTCTCTGATACTAGTGTGTTTCAAGCTGACTTCTGTAAAGATCACCATTTTTGGCTTTATTTCTAATTTACAATATGTTTTAAACTGGTTTCTTAGTAGAACACAGTAAAGAAGAGGTGCTAGGAAAAGAGAACATGGAAAATAAAAGTTCCATACTTTAAATAGCAAATACAAAGATATCTCCTAAATAAGATATCTGTGAATATGAAATTACTGTAAAAGATATCTGTACCAAGATATCTGTGAATATGTGAATATACTGTAAAAGAATTACTGTACCAAGATATCTGTGAATATGAAATTACTGTAAAAATGCTGCAGATGCTTTGGAATGTGTGGTTTCAAGTTACTGTTTAATTTTTTTTTCTGAGACAGGGTTTCTCTGTATAACAGAGCCCTTGCTGTCCTAGAACTTGCTTTGTAGACCAGGCTGACCTTGAACTTACAGAGATCTTCCTGCCTCTGCATCTCTTATGTTTGGGGCACATCTTCAGTTGAACTGATCAGGCTTTGAACGATTACTAGCCAATTTCAGCTAATGGCATCTATCTTGGGCACCACTATGAATGTAGAGATCTTAGTCATAGTAAGTTCAGTGGTCTAAACTGAGCCTTCTGGGTTCTAAGTGTACCATTCTATTGAGTATGATTACTGTGATGTTGAGTATTGTTGGAGCTGTAATAGTCTGTTATGGGAGCCATCAGCCAGTTCTGATGAGCTTGTTAGGACAGATGCTTCAACACTGGGGACTGTTCTCTTGGCTAGTAGCATTCTAGATTCTGCTCTCCTTGTCCTATGGTCTAATGGGAGAGAGTTGGCATTAGGTATAGAGGGTCTTACTGGAAAAGGACAGTTAGCCAGAATTTGCTTCAGGGCCTGCAGGACAAGTCTGCTTGCCTGAGCAATATGTCCCTGGAGCAGTTGGTTGGTTTTCATCTTTAGACCTAAGACTTGAGTGCTGGTTTAATTAACAAGTATGATATGCCAATTGGAGTAGTAGTTACATTAGATTAACTGCTCAGCTCTGTTATTCTATCCCTATCCTTTTTTTCTCATCCACTTTCCATGTTTACTGTTGTATTTTATAATCAGCAATTTTAATCTCTTCTGATAGGAGCTATAGATGATTACCTGAAATTAATAAATACAGATCAAGAAATCCCCTTGTAGCAGGAGTCTTTCTCTAGGTACCCAAAGCCCTTTATCCCTACTTCAAAATAGTGTGTTAATGTGTGTCATTATCTTGAAATAACCATCAGAATTTTAAACTAGATAAAACAGAATACTCTTGCTGTGCTTATTTTTAAAATAGTCTGTCCCCCTAATAGGATTTCTTTATGTTCTTTTACTTCAGAACCTAGGTATGTGTTTTCAGTATCCCACTGACTGGAGAGG
>NC_045030.1:152715657-152718718 GCF_008632895.1 Mastomys coucha
TCATTACAGGTGGTTGTGAGCCACCATGTGGTTGCTGGGATCCGAACTCAGGATCTTTGGAAGAGCAGGCAGTGCTCTTACCCGCTGAGCCATCTTGCCAGCCCAACAGTTTTTTTTTTTTAAATTAATTCTAATTGCAGTTTTTCTTTTCCCTCATCACCCACTTAAATTTGCATTTCACTTGATATTTTCATTAGGCCCAAGTATTTTTTTAAAGGACAATTGATACTTATTTTTTTCAATTGATACTTATTAATGGTCCATTGATATTTACATATCCATACATAGTCTTTTGGTATGAATTAACCATTTTTTATAGAACAAAGTGAGAGAAATGGACTCTTCATTAATTTCTTAGTTGTCATTTGGTTTCTTTCAGTTTTACTTGAGGAGGCCAAGTGCCTTTCTTCTGAAGTAGTGAATGTTCTTTATGGTACCTAAATTTATCTTGATTACTAAAAAGTTGAAGAATTCCTTTCTCTTTGTCAGATAAAAATGACTTCAGAATGAGTGCCCTCTTACCTGTTCAGCAGGTTAGACCTACAAGATAGAGTGCTTTCCAACAGAATAATATCTCAAGATGGAACTGTTTGAGATCAAAACAGTTCCTGACTCACTCTGCCTGAATGGGATCAGACATGAAAAACACATTCTAAATCTCAAGTTGCTTTCAGACCCATCCAGGTTTTCCCTGTACAAGTTCTCATTTTTGCTAATTGTCATGCCACCATTCTCAAGAATATAACTTACAACTCCTCTTGTTCTCAATCAGGTCTATAAGGTAATGGCAATGATAAAACTAGTAGGTAAGACTTATTTTTGACTCTTGATGGCTCTGGAATACCAGTAGGCTGCCCCTCTCTAAACTTCTCTAAGCTTATCAAGTTGGCATTGCTGAAGAGTAAAAACAGAAGCTAAAGTCTTTCAGCAACTCAGTGGAGAAAACAATACACTTCTGAATATATATTTCTGAACCATAAAGCCATTAGAATTTTGATGAGCTGCAGGAAGAATTTCTCCAGAATAGGTTGGCAAGGATAGCTGATAGGAACCTGGATCATGAGTATAGATCATCAGTGAATCCCATGGCTGTGCATGAAGGTTGGTAAGGACATTTGGGCTATTGGCTATCACAGCTTAATTAGTAATGCTCCCTGTTCTATAGGATGTTCATGGTAAAATAGGTAAGTCTCAACTTGTGTTCCAGATTGCTTTACATAAACTGGCCTCAGGCACTGGCCCATATAACTCAGTTTCTCACCTTAAAATATTTCAGGCAGCCAAACTGGTGTTTTCCAGTTCTGTGATGCTTTATAACCAGCCAGGTAGGCAGAGGGAAAAAGTATACTTGATTTTCATTCTTGTTGATGGGCTTACCAGCCACATGGGTTTGGAGGACTCCCTCTCCAATAATAGTCAAGCACACAGTAGGTCTGCTCCCTCATCTTTTATGAACCTCATCTCTGTGGCCAGTGCCTTTGGTTAGACTTGTCATCTAGGACCAGATGAGCATTAAAAGAGCATTACAGGTCCCTGGGTCCATATCACCTTCCTTATTGTGAATCCACAGTGTTACTTTCTGGCTTTAACCTTCTTTGATGTCTGTCTAGCATTTCCTAGAGAGTACAGTCTAAACTGCTGGTGATAAAGAGTCTCCAGACTTGTTGAGATGTAGCTGCACTTAACTTGTAGCCTCTTTGGCTGGTGATCACTGGCCCTCAGTATCAGTACACTTTACACCCATTTGAACATTAGTGACAATTGCATGATCTTCCCTTTGTCTAGAATTATCTTATTTTCTGTATCTGTTTTCTTTCTTCTTGTTTACCCTGTCCATGTTTTAGTATTTGATTTATACTTTACTTCCTCCCTGACACTTTCTATGATAACACATACTTTATGTGGTTTTCATTTTATTTTTTCTCTTCTAATTTCCAGATAGTGCTGTTTATGCTAATACAGTTGAATAATTTGCAAACAGAATTTGGCTTAGAATTGTAAGTTGAGCTTTACAAATCCTAAGTAACATTGTGGTTTTGACTTTCTTATGGTTTTGACTAAAACTAGTACGGACATGATGTTTGTATACATATATTTGCCTCATGCAAATATATTTCTATACTTAGGAGTAGGATTCCTGGGTCATAAAATAGGCAAATATTCAACTTCAGGAGCTATTGGTAACTATTTTAGAGAGTGGCTTGTATTTATTTTTCTATTGCTGCTAGTACTACAGACTTAGTGATTTAATGCAAAGTAAGCTTATTATCTTTTAATTCTATAGGTTAGGTGGTCTGAAATCAAAGTGGCAGCAGAGCTTTTCTAACTCTAAAGAGAGTTTATTTCCTGTATTCCTTAGCTTCTGAACCCTTCCTTCATTTTCCAGGCCAGCAATATAGTGCCTGTGATACTCTATCTCCAATTTCTACTTCATTGTCACATCAATTTCACTCTTGACTGCCAACTCTCCCTTGTGGTTAGTTTGAGGCTTAGCTTAGTCACATCTGCAAAACCCTTTGTGTGTTGGGGGGTGTCTTGTCTGTCTGTGTATGTGTTTCTGAGTCTGTGGTTACATATGTATTATTTGTTAATGTATGCATGTGTACATTCAGGGGCACATTCATGTGTGTGAATACATGTGGATGTCAGAGGTTGATGGTGACTGTCATTTCTTAATTACTCTACATATTGTTGGAAATAAGTATCTCAGTGAACCTAAAACTCATTAATTCAGCAAAATTGGCTAGCCAGTGAGCTTTAGGGCTCCCTCTTTATTCCCAGTGGTAGGGGTCCAGGTGCATGCCACTATACTTCACTTTTTAAAAAAATGCATTCTGGGGATCCAAACACAGGTCCTCATGTTTGTTCAGTAGGCATTTTACTGACTGAGACATCTCTGCAGCAGCCTCTTGCTGAGGTCTTTTCATATGTTCTGAGGACTAGAATGTGGACTAGAATATAGATAGAGAACAGCATTATTTTGCTAACATGTGGCTGACTCGTTTTGTGTTCCAGTGACAGTTCTAATTTTTTTCACACCTCTGTCAGTCCTGGTGTTCAG
>NC_045030.1:152719109-152721777 GCF_008632895.1 Mastomys coucha
ATTTATTGCTATATGTAAGTACAATGTAGCTGTCTTCAGATGCACCAGAAGAGGGCGTCAGATCTCATTATGGATGATTGTAAGCCACCATGTGGTTGCTGGGATTTGAACTCACGACCTTCGGAAGAGCAGTTGGTGCTCTTACCTGCTGAGCCAGCTCACCAGCCCGGTGTTCAGTCTTTTAATTGTAAGCATTCTGGTTGAGATAGGAGAGCACATCCCTCCCTACCACCTCAATCTATGTGTTCTTGTTGTGCTAATGATAGCTTTACTGTAACTTAGCTGTGTGGCCTTACAAATATTCAGGTATTTACATCTTTGCCAAACTAAGCAATGCTTCATGAGGCAGGGTATATAGTAGCTGATTTAATAAATGCCCTTTGGATTCTAAAAGCTCATTCAGAACAATTTTCAACAGAGCAGGGAAGCAGAGCTGAAGATTAAAGGGGAAACTCATGCTTACAGTCCTATCTGCCTCGGATCCTGGATCTAAATAAAGTAGGTGGGGTTTCTCCCCAATAAAAATAAGACTTGATCAGAGTCTTGCCTCTAGTTTCTACATGTTTATAGTCTTTCCCAAGATAGTTAATCTATAAGTGAATAATCCTCTTGAAGGAGATTTGGGCCTTAAACACCCAAGGGCATTGGTTGGAAATGACTTCAATATGTATGTAAATGAGAGGAAAATGCAGTTCTGGCAAGCTTCTGGGGGAACCTCCTGATTTTACAGCCTTTGCAGAGACACAGGTTTTCTTTTTTTCTCTACTCCACCCATGTAGAAATATACTCAGTTTCACTTGCTGAGGAAAGATTTGAAGGTAAGTAGTGTTTTCTAGCCCTGGAGAAAAGTCATCTGTGCCTTGGAAACTTGAAGCTGAAATGTTTGGGAAAGGTGAAGCCAGAGTGGAAGTGACTTCAGATGACTCCGGACTCAAGGTAGTGCCAGATGCAAATGTCTTGACATTAGAGAAATCTAGAGGTGGGATCAATAGAAGAAAGGTGGGATCGTGCTTTCCTTTTGGGGATATTCTGATCCAAGTAACAACTTTTCTGTTTTACTCCCTAGTCATCTTTGGGTACACACCTGGTTGGGCCTTAGTGTTATCTTGCCAGGATGCGACAGAGTTCCTTCAGCTTGGTATTATGTTGATCTCTGTGATGGTGTGTGTGGGGGCTGGTGTTCTCTCTCTCTCTCTCCCTCTCTCTCTCTCTCTTCCTCTCTCTCTCTCTTTCTGTGTGTGTGTGTGTGTGTGTGTATGTCTGTGTGCACACACACATGTGTGCTCCATTTTTATGAGTATGGTGGAGGACTTTTTTATTTCTCACAGGAAACTAATGTCTTCTATCAAAACTTGGCTGTTTTATATTTGGAACAAAGGGAGTTGGTCTTTGGAGAAAAGTATTATCTTGGGGTAAGAATTACTGTGACAGACCTGTGACAGACTTACAGGTTTCTGTTTAAAGATACCCTGACAATGCCACCAACTTTAGTGATTTGAATTGCATGGGCAATTCATAGACTAATCTGAAGCAAGCCAGCCATGCCAAAATAGAGGCAGGCTGTAGCCAATTGTATGCTCAATATATTTATCAGAAGGACTTAGATAGGCTAAATGGAGCTGTGGCCATGTGTTTATGAAGTCCAGATGACTTCTTAGATGTTCACTGTTTGTGCTGTATCTGAGTTCTAGAGGTCAGGTAACTGCATTTATGCTCAGAACTCTATATAGGATTTGGGGCAACTCTCTCCTTTCTCTCTGTTATCTGGTTTCCCTCTATGAACTCAGGTCTGGAAAGACTCATGAAGGATGTAGGATGAGTCCTTTTAGGTAATTACTTTTTTTTTTTTTACCCCTTTCCAGGATAGGTAATAGATCTCAGCTAGACATTTGTGGCAGCTGGCTGGAAGGGTATCCCCTCACATCCTGAGATGGGATATTACTACAATTTTCTCTTTACATGGTATGACCTTTGCGGGTAGGCAGAAACAAGCACTTCACATTCTTTTGGACAAATTTCCACAAACAGCATCTATGACAGATCCCTATTTGGGCTACACCTTTTCCAGCTCATTAATTTCCCACTATATGATTTTGAGTTTGTGTGTTAGTGTTTCTATGCTGAAACACTGTGACCAAAAGCAAGTTGTGGGAGGTGGAGGGAAAGGACTATTTATCATAGCCCATTACTGAAGGAAGTCAGCACAGAAACTGAAGCATGGCTGCAACCTGGAGGCAGGAGCTGATGCAGAAGCCATGAAGGGATGCTGCTTTCTGGTTTGTTCCTCAGGACTTGCTTGGCCTGCTTTCTTATGGAACCCAGGAACTCAGCTTAGGAATGGCACCACCCACAATGGGCTGAACCCTCCCACATCAGTCACCAATTAAGTAAATACCACCCAGACCAATCTAACCTTGTGGAGGCATTTTCTCAATTGAGGTTTCCTCCTTTCAGATAACTCTAGCTTGTGTCAAGTTGGTATAAAACTAGCAGGAAAATTGATGCCTTGCCAACTTGACATACAAAACACATCACTGTTAAGTCATAATCTTTCCTTCTTCATTCTCCCCCAAGATTACACAGAGCCGGGCAGTGGTGGAACACGCCTTTAATCCCAGCACTTGAGAGGCAGAGGCAGGTGGATTTCTGAGTTCAAGGCCAGCCTGGT